>NC_143557.1:41290500-41441375 GCF_054136105.1 Typopeltis vanoorti
TTGTGAAAACCAGGAAGGCAAGCACAGAATTGTTATAATTTTGAATCTGTGTTACTTAAACTTTTGTCTTTAATTAAATTAATTAAGCTGTTGACTAACGACTGAATGTATTTACTGTGCTTATTTTGCTGTATTTTAATTGAATTTTTTCTTCTTCTAAAACTCACTGGATGATTGAGATTTTTTGGTTCACTTTTTTTTCCCCGTTTAAATTTTTGCAGTCGAGCGTTGTGCATACTAATATCTACTGAGATTACCTAAACGATCAAAATGCAGTTTGTATCGACCGGCTATGGAATTACTTGACACTTTATGCAACTTTGCACCCTCGAAGTGATTAAAAAGTGTAACAGGGAAAAAGCAGACCTTCGGGAGATAGACAGCCAAGAGGACATACACTTAGGTAAGAGAGAAGAGGAGAAATGTAAAATGATAGGAAAGAAACTTTTTAAAAAATAATAATAAAGAACCTTCACGGACATAAAAGAAATAGTCAAAAAGTTGTAAATTATGAAAGTACAAAGAATCATGAGCGATACTGATCTACCCAATCTGTACTGTAATGTAAAATTTTATATCACTCAGATTTTTGAGTGATATATATTTTTTTCTCTCTCTCTCGTGATTAGTTCACCAGAGGGCGGGGATATGCTTGCTCTGTGTAAAGTTCATAAGTCACTGTATGTATTAATAATTAAGACAAGTCAATCATCTGATCAAATTTGTCGCAGATTTCATGTTCATTTTTATTCTTTTTTTTATTTTGTTTATTTGTGATATTTCATTGCTGGCAAGTTAGATATTTCTCTGTATTTTTATTTATATGTATCAGAGGTATACTTCTACTCAGAGCCGGCGCTAGGGTCTTTGTTGCCCGCATGCAATGTCTATCTAAGCGCCCCTGAAACGATCCGGGCGTGTATGGTTCTTTTACGATAATAAAAATTGAAATTATTTCAAATTTCTTAAATAATTTTTGACAGAACAGCCACACGTTGGTTCGCTAAATGTAACGAACTGGAGGTGTTGACTAGGCAGGATAATCGTTAAAAACCCAAATATTCAAAAAATTCTCAAAAGTTAAAGAAAATTTTGTTAAAGCCACTTCACTTTAATCGTTGAATATAATGATACAGGGATTATAGCCTTCTCACCAACCCGAATCGCTAACAAAATTAAAATGAATTTTAATTAAAGTTAAAATTTATTTTAACTGAAGTTTAAAAATTCTTGCATTTTACAAATTACTAAATTCTTAGTAACTCGTAAAAATTTTTAACAATTTTTGTAAGTGGAACTATCTTTTAGGGAAATAAAAGAAACTCAAGATAGATGAGAAAATAAGAAATGAATTCAGAAATAATTAGAACATTTAATATAAGTATTCAAAAAATAATATCTTTACAGAATAACAGAAAATAAATTAAATTACATAAATATACTTGCAATTTTTTTAATTAAAATTTTAGGGTTTTTGATTTCATATTCATAAAATTAGAAATAATGGTCTTAACGTCTAATTCCGCACATATATCATTTTCAATAGCTATTAACGCCAAACTAACAAGCCTTTTTTGTGACATACTTGTTCTTAAGTAGGTTTTAATCAATTTCAACTTGGAAAAGGAACGTTTACTGCTCGCTACACTAACAGGTAAGGTTAATAGTATTCTTAAAGCAATTGAAAAGTTAGGGAAAGATAAATTATTGGACACAATAAAATTAAGAATATCGAAAGGGTTTTGAATATTTAAATTATCCTTCCGAAAAGCACATAACTCGTCATATAGTAATATTGCATTTACGTCTTTATTGTCGCAGTCCTTCAAGAGAATCTCTAAATCGTTACAATTTTTTCGTAAATCTTCGTTATTAATTTGTAGTAATCTATACAAGAAATTGAAATTATCATATGTTTTTAGTTGTTCAAAACGTTCTATTAACGAACACATTGCAACATCTAGAAGTGTATAAAACACATTCACTCTAAATTTATCTTCTGGCGATTGTGACGTTTCGTCATGATGCTCGTAGTCAAATTGTCGTGTCTTCTTTCGTCGTCGGTTTTTTCCGTACCAGTTTTAAATTCTTTTTCTTCGTCCACCTCTTAACTCAGTTCTTTAGCCGTTTTAGAACTTCTTTAAAATTTGCATCTGATCGATACGCTTGTAAGAATATTTTTAAGTTTTCGATAGATTCTAAAGCAAGTGTAATATTCATCTTTTTGTCTTGAAGCATTTTACTCACAGGATTTATTCTGTTAAGTAAATCATGCCCAGTTATAAGAGAGCAAATAAATTTGTAGTCCTTTATTTTACCACATAATGTTTGTGCTTCATGCTGAGTTTCTTTATTAAAATTTTCATTATTTAAAATTTCAAAAAGTGCATCGTAAATTTCTCGTAACTGATATCGTAGAGAGCGGATTGCATTAATTTTACTTTCCCATCGCGTTTCTGATTACTGTTTCAATGTTAATTTTTTTACGAACTTTAAAAAGATTGCCCAACGTTTGTAAGAGAATGAAAAGAAATTGAATATTTCTTGAATAATTGCAAAGAAACTAATTGTATCTGCATTCACTTTGGCTGCATCGTTAATGATTAAATTTAGAGTATGAGCAGCACATGGCACGTAAAAAGCTCGAGGATTTTTGTTTAAAAGCAATTTTGAAGCCCATATTTTTTCCCTTTCATATTTGCCCCATTGTCATACCCTTGACCTCGCATGTCTTCAATGGGAATGTTCCATTTTTCCAGTTGTTCCATTATTGTTGCACATAAACCACGTCCTGTGGAATCTGATATATCTGCAAAACCTAGAGTTTTCCCTGATCTCGACAATTCCATTGTCACAGGAAAGAAAGCGAATAATAACGGTCATTTGTTCTGTTTTACTTACATCAGGTGTGCAGTCTAAAATTATGGAATAATATTTAGATTTTCGAATTGATAATAAAATTTTATATCTGATTGCGTTACTTAAAGTTTCCAATATTTCATTTTGACGTCTTTACTCAAAGAGTGTACTCTATTGTTTCGTTGTAGGGTTCTTTCAACATGATTTTCCATAACGGGATCAAACTTCGCAAACAGTTCGACTAATTTTAAAAAATTGCCGTTATTCCTTTCATATAATTTATCAGATGATCCGCGAAAAGCTAAATTTTGGCTACCAAGGAATTTTATAATTTCAACCAAGCGTTCTAAAACACTCGTCCAATGTTTCTTTTCCATTTCATACGTGCTTTGAGTCTGGCAATCAATAGTAGTTTTGTTGTTTTAAATTTTATCAAGTTCTTTCCAATTTAAGAAATTTTTCATGTGAGTTAAACTAGTCTCATGTCTATGCAAAGTTGTACTTACATTTCTCCAATCGTTATAACCTTCTACAAGACTACTTGATTCGGTAGGTGCGAAAGGTTTGCAACAAAAGCAAAAAACAGAATTTAAAATTTCGGAATAAATGAGCCATGTTCTTGGCACGAGCTCACCGTTTATCATTTTTCTATTATAATACGTGTCGCCAAATTTATGACCATATGTATTTCTAGGATATATTATATTTTTCTTTTGAACAGGCCCCATTTCAATTAAAACAACTCGTAATTTTTCATCAATATTTCCCCATTCACCCGGATCTTCTAAATTTACAGAGACTAACAATGTGTTAGTTTCGTGGTCAACTACAACTAAATCTTCTTCTAACTGTTTCTCATTTAAATCATGCGTCTTGTTATCTTATTCAATAGTTGCAATAGTAGTTTCATGCAAACTGGATGATGTGCATAGTTCTTCAACTCTGATTTCTGATGTATCGAGTTGGTTACAATCTGCATCAGAATATTTTAATATTTTAACAAATTTATTAAGAGCCCCAGTTCGTTTCTTAATATCTGCTTCTTTCGCAGCATGACGCTTACGATTTTGTGCACCGGATAACTTTTTTTTTAAATGTTTGATTCCATTTCTATGTTATACCCACAAGAAATTATTACACAACACGACACAAAGACGAAATAATAGTCCGCACTGCGCTACTGTCAGTAGCCTACTGAGATGCCTACCATATGACTGGTTAACTAGCAACAAATGTTTTGTACGAAAGTTCGTTTCTGCACATAAGAACCGTTCACCATTTCACTTTAGATAGACTGCAGTAGGTACAACATTCTGCATTTAGCCTGCTCTCACTGCAAAATTGTAAACAGCCGGCTGATCAAAGAGGCGGCAATATACAATTTTTTTTTAATTTTTATTCGGTGTATCCGGCCTTATTTATTTTAATATTGGTCATTCTAAGAATATTTTGTTTTCATGAATTTTGTTTTGTTAAAAATGAACTTATGAACAGTGCCCCGGCGGCAGCGCCCCTTTCGTAGCGGCGCACGCATGCTCTGCATGCCCGCTTCCCCCGGCCCTGCTTCTACTTCCTTAACTTTACGGTCTCGAACAACCTCGTCAAAAAAGTTTTTTTTTTTTTAAGTGGCTCCCACTCACGAAAAGTTTTTTTTTATGAACCTAAAATGTACTCATACTGTGGGCGGGCTAAGAATTTATATATATATATATATATAAAATACGCTTCCCCAGGTTTAGCCAATTAATCGAATGGGCTAACTTGAGCATTCCACCGTTTGTTGATATGCTCAAGTCAGCCCATGACCATGAAATGAAATAGTACAGTTAAGCTTTAAAAAATATATGTATAAAAAAAAAGTGAGAGAGAGCAAGGAACACCATGCTTCAAAAAGACAAACGAAAGAGGAATGGCACGGTCCGGTCTGAATGGTTCTTTTCAAACTATCATACCGCAAAACCTCACAACGAGGTGAGCGAGGTTTCATGGTTCGGCGTTTGTTGCAAGGGGACGGAGAAAAAATCATAACTACTTCATGTTCGCAGAGTGTCATTTTTGCTTGAGCAGCAGCCAAGTGACGATTTCCCCATGATGCTCCGATGATCAGCGAAGGGAGACTGAAATATAATGCGTGATTTGCAGAGACAGAGAAACTGGTGAGGCGACAATGCGAAGAATCCTTTTTATTATTATTATTATTTTAAATAAGAATTTCAATATTTTGTTTATTTGAGAAGTGCTATAACAAGATTTGGTGTTGTGTTAGAAGGCTTTTGTGAAAACCTTCTTAACCCAAGAAGACGGACAAGCAACGTATTCGCTATTACCTTTGTTAATAGCTTTTTTATTTTGTTATCATTCTAATTTTCTGAACTTTTCTTTGATCTCTCAGAAATATGGTCAGCTATTTTTAAAATACTGATTCTAACTCCAGGATAAAGGCCGGCTGAACACTTATTCAGCTTCCTTATTTCGTTCTCTTAGCAAGCAGTTCACAACCGGAAGAACTCGTGCTGGCGTGGACAATGATAATAATGCTTATGTGGTAAACACATATTAAATCCGATCTTATTTTAGTTTTAGTTTTATTTCTTTTCTTATAATTCAAGAAGCTTAAAATAAGCTTATCGAGCAGGATTGTGAAAGTCTCCTTTTGAGATAGAGGATTTGAACCTGTGGCTTTCCTATTAAAGAGAATTTATAATAAGCCAGATGTTAGATATTGGATTCAATTTTTTATGTTTATTAATTTCTTTGCAAAATTGTCACACGATGGTTACGCTGTAAAAAAAAAATAACGTTGTTTCTAAGATTGACAGTCAATGCATGCCTATGTCGCATGTACGATTTTCAGCATGGGTTTTCTTGATCTTGAATGACATGATCTTTAAAAACCCAACTTTTCCTTGTATTTTTTTTTTTTTAATTCCCTTCCACCCTCGCAAGGTTTCTGCAAACCTGAAGTACGTTAGCACAGTGAGTGAGCAAAGGATTTTCTTTTTATACGTATATTTTATCTTTAATTTTTCACAGTCTGGAAACCTGTTTTAGAGACCAAACATGGAACTTTTTCAGGTCCCTCCAATAAACTACTGCATGCCCACTGCTGGATTCGAACCCGCTGCCTGTTGTTTAGAGAGTGGATACAATAATCACTCGACCAACTAGGCGGGGAAAAAAAACTTTTTTTTTTTTTTTACGTATTTTGATATTTCGAAGTGTTCGTCACAACACTGTTTTGAATTCATGCAATATCAGGAGAATTCATTTCATCATAATAAAACTTATTTTTTTACGGTTCTGTTTTCCAAAATGATCTAAATAAAAACAATGCGAAGATTTCAGAATGAACATAGAAGATGAATATCTGGAAGCCAGAAGAATATTCTGAACTACAGTATATCTTAGTATTGGAAGTTTAAGAGAGAAAAAAAATCTGAAATATGACGTCAACCGAAGTAGATGATAGGTATAAATATGATTTAAATACGGAAATAAAGTTTTGCAGTAGTTACGGGACATCATTCAGAAGGTCCTTATGATCTGAGTCTAGCTTGCGAGATATCAAACTTCAAAAAAGGAAAAAAAAACGAATATGAAAATTAAAAAAGAAATTTCTGTGACAGGAGCACCAGTACACACTTAATTCTAAAAAAACGCATCTGAAGAAAAGAAAAATTAGTCAATAGCAGATTTAGTGATGAGGCGCTAAAATCAGGTCAAAGAGAAGGAATAATAATCCAAATTTTTACTTCAATTCAGCAAACAAATCTGCTCTAAGAAACACTTATAATTGATCGTGAGTTAGCACATAACTTTAATGTGAACCCCCATCTACGACGGGTGAATTAATACCACGGGTTAGATCATTCAGGAAGCATGCTCTAGAGACCAAACATGGAATTTTTTCAAGCTACTTCAGACCAACAAGAAACCGGTAAAAGATAATATCTTAAGTACCAAGCTAGTTGTTTGAAAATGTTCATGAATTAGGCAATGCTATGAGGCAAATTTAAAATATCGACTGATATGTTTATAGGTTGTAAACTATGTACTAGGTTTACAACCTGGCACATAGGTTTACATCAGTACCGCAGGTTAAGGAATTTTTGTATAAATTTATTATTTTTTTTTGTATATGTTTTTTTTTACATAATCAATGCTTTACAGACCAAACATGGAACTTTTTCAAGCTGCTTCAGTCCTCTAATAAGCTAGGCGGTGGGCTCACGCCGGATGATGAAATCATCTCCCACCTAAAGATAAACCATCTATGCTCACGGTGGGATTCGAACCCGCAACCTATTGATTGGAGAGCAGAGTCCTCGTCCTCATAAAGGCTATTTGCTGAAAATATAAAAAAAGAACTAAGTAGAAAACCTAGGTACTAATCTTGTTTACACGATTCGAAGGTAGATAAACGTTTTTAATGAAAGGGCAACGTCGTTCATCCTTACAGCTATGATACGGAAGCGTCAATCAATTGTCAAGAAAGGGATATAGAGCAGTATAAACAGAAATACATATTAAGTCATATATAAGATATTTAATTGGTATATATATCGGACATGATTCATTGCGAACTCAAGTATTGTCACTGTTCCTCTTTATAAGGTATTTAAGAATACCTTACTAAAGAAAGCAGTATTAAACTAGATGTTGTGATGATGACGATGATACACTAAACTGTACTGATATCATAATGTGAATTCTCTAAGTTATCTCAACTGAATTTGTCAAAGTGATCAACAATACATATTTTGAAAAATGAACAAGAAAATTATCACTTGGATTCTCGGTGAACAAGAATGGACGAATTAAATATCGAAATAAGATTTGTCAAGGCTACTATGGTGGATGGTCAGTTAAACACTTGTATAAAACCAGAGAGAGTTACCAAAATAAAATGGTGTGTTCAAAACAAGGACCACCGGAGTCCGAAAGAAAATAATGGGAATGACAAGATGTCACCACTGATAGAATAACATTTAACATGAAGATTCTAGAAAGAACCTGACCTTATTAATATTCCTGAAAGTATAAGTGGGGCAAAACTAGGCAGTGGGATTGACGGAAGAAATGCAAAACAGGTGTTTGAGGGACAGAAAAAAAATCAAAGAAAGACAAAGATATCGATGCAGTTTATTTTAAAAGGTACAAACATAAATGTAGTTCAGATTACAAACATCCTAAGAAATAATAACAAAATAATTTATTAGGAATTGCTAAAAGAAAATAAGCTAATAAAATGTTCATCGTACTGGTTGATCTTAACGGTTACACCTCCTTCAAGAACATTCCAGAAAATGATGATGCCAAAGCTTTTATATTGATCTGTGATTTATCACGCTTATTAAAAATTAAACATACCAAAAAAACACCCACTAATACCAAAGAAACTTATGAATATCTGAAAAAAATGTTTCTTGGAATATTTTCTCGCAGTATTCGAATTGTAATATAAGAAGAGAAAATTGCCTGAACGTGAATTGTTCTCCTCGTTTGTTGGAACTAATATTCAAATTTATCTGATCTGCAAATATTGAATAAAGCGCTCTCTAACGGCAAAAGATTTCTATTTCTCTTTTCTAGCCATGGAACGCCTGTAGTTCCCGAGAGGTTTCTTAATCGAATTACTCCATTTCTCTATTATCTCTGTTGAATCCGAAAAGAGACACTCTAAGACTCCTGATGGCTTCAGTAATAGAATTCCTCTATATCGAAAGCCATTTCATTGCCTTAATTTCACACTTCATAAACAATATTTACCCGTCCAGCAGCTGGGATTCCATTAAAATTTTAATCATAACTGCCTCTCTACACATGTACCAGTCAGCCCCGAATCATCCCGTCTCACGGTCTGCTGCTAACAGACTGTGACAGGCTCATCTATCAGCAGGCCACCTAGCGGAAGAAACCGTGTTCGAGCCGTGATAACTTCTCCTCAAATCGCAGCAACCCTAACGTTGCTTGGGCCAAGGGTATTAACGCAGCCTTCCTTGCTAAGCTTTAGGAAATCGAAATACAGTCCGCCAGCGACTGATTGAAAACGAATTTTACGTGGCGCAGAAGTGATTATATGGCTACCGCTTCCAGTGCAGCGTCCGTGTCGGCTTCTGCTTCGCGAGTTGTTGCTGATGCGTGAGCTAGAGCTGTAGTATTACGGAGGTCGTATGAAGCCAGAGACCATTAAGATATACCTAGGACGGGAAGGAAAACTTTCTTGGGCGTTAATACGCGATCCACAAACAGCTACTGTGCTATATCTATTAACAGTTGCAGAGAGTACGATTTATTCTGGATAACCAATAGTCTATTAGGTTTGCGAAGTATTTTTATGTGGTGATGAATAGCGTTAGTTTAAATATTGGATTACTTCATGTCAAATAATTGTCAACTGTAAATTTCTTTTATACAATAGTATTATCACAATCATATCTTGCTTAAGTATTAGAGAAAACCTATGAAAATTTAGTTCAATCTTCAGAAGTTCCTTTCGCACATTGGTATCGTGGGTGGACTAAGGTTTATTGTAATCGAGCAATTCAACACCCAAACACAGACCCTTCCTTTCAGGTTTCTTCAAGCCTCCAGTAAACAATGTGGTGGTCTCACACCGGACGATGAATTTCATCCGAACTTCTCCAACCACAAACAAAACCATTCACAAATACCCATGTGTAGGCTTACAGTGGAAAACAGGAAAAAACTGAAAAAACAGGAAAACACTGAAAACCATTCAGTGACGTTTTCGAACTTGATGATTTATTGCTACGAGCGAAAATGCTCTCCATGTTACCAACCAGGCCGGCCATAATGGAATTCGTCAATACTGAAGATAACTTTTGAATTACAACTTATTCTAATTACCATTCTATGAGATAAGCAATTGAGATTTTTTTTTAATTACCAGTTTAAATTACCATTCTCATTTGAACAATCAAATAATATTCACCAATGCAGAAAGTTTGTGGAGTAGGTAGAATTTGCGATCAAAAAACAAATGTGATCTTAAATATCTGACATTGGGTTTCATTAAACCCTAATAGTGCAGATGACCTGTGGATGAAGTTATGGCACTTATAGACAATCTGTTTACTTCTGAGATCTCTCAACTATTTAGGCATTGTCTCCAGTCAAATTATTTCAGATGGAATGGGAAATTTTACAAACAGCTACCTGGCCTTGCAATAGGAAGCCTTATGTCTTCCATGTGCTGAGTTGTTCATTTGAAATTTCGAAAACCATTTCCTCGCATCTACAAATCAAAAGCTTCACTTTGGTGGAGATACGTAGGTAGCGTATTTATTATCTGAAAATAGTGTCGCTGAGTTGCACGATTTTTTTTCGTCCATCAACTTTCTCCATCATAAAATTAAATTCACTTTGTAACTTCAAAATGAAAAAAAAAGCAGAAGGAAGCCGCATTCTTAGTGTGCACTGTAAGCCCACTCATATAGATCATTACCTTCATTCCTCCTCATGGCACCAACGGCGATCTCTATTACAAGAGATGAAGAAAAAACGAAAGCAGAATTACGGTCTCTATTTCAACTACTGGTGAGAAATAGATGATCTAAGAAAATGGCACAAAGAATACTATTCTTTCAAATGGCTTTAGTTCCATTGTGATTATACGAGCGTAGAAGGACCAAAACCCTTTCAACAAACATCCTGGAGTTTACAATGTTCAATATTCTTGTGACCTTTCTTACCTAAGGCAAGTATTAGAAGTTTGGAAATAAACAAAAAGAGCATATCGGAGACGTGATTAACAACAGAGAAGACAGTTCATGCCCAGCTTTCCACTTCTCCGCACTCACCACAATATTGAATGGGACCAACTCAACAGAAACCAAAGAATGATTCTCTGTGATATTCGAAAGTTGCTTATTAGATTTTTCCGCAAGTCAGACTAACTCTTCTGCGAACTGTCGCGTACACTTACTGAACAATGACTGATCCGTGCCAGCTTCCACGTTCCACGTGTTTTCTGTTTTTTGCTTTTGTGTAACGATTTTCAATATGTTCTGTTCTTTTAGTTATGTGATGGTTCATGTTTACCATTTTATTGTATTTTTTCCCCTAACCCAGAAGGATATGTGGCGAAACTAGTTGGTATAATCTTCAGTACTATTACGGTCTAATAAAACCGAATGTCCGTTTCTTTTTACATCGCAAAAAAATTCTGTTTCATTCTGATAATTAGCCTAGCTGATATCATAGGGCGTTGATGTCCACAGATGGATATTAAGAGATGAATTGCAAACATTTAACAAAATCATATAGTGATTGAAATGGTTCGTGTACCAACAGATGTTTTGTGAAAGAAAAAAAAAAAAACTGCGACTATGTGTGGAAAGAGATCAGCTGTCCTCAAAAGGCAATTAGAACATATCCGTTGGCGTCGCTCCTGTTCTATTCTAATAAATTACAATAATAAACACACTCTTTTTGTATTTATTATTGTGACTAATTTTAGTCACTTTTTTTTTTTTTTTTTTTTTTTGGAAATCGGCTGTCTTTTTTAGATGATTTGTTGTTGGTGTGTGATAGGCGGAAGATGACACCAGAATAATACAAACAACCGCTGCCATCTCTTTCTTAATCCTGACTAGAATTATATACATATATTCGCAAAATGTATAAGCACTTATTAGACTATGTTTGGTCTGTCCGTGCGTATGCAAGTTACTTATTCTCGGACTCTGGCTGAACAGATTTTATTGCGATTTGGTATTTGGAAATCTAACAAAAGCTTGTCGAGTTATCCCAATTTTTGTTTCAGTCGGATTATTTGCGTAAAGGGACAGAACATGTCGAATGTATATATTACAATAATTATCTACGATACTTACCATGTAATAAAATTTGGAATTTACCAAGAAGAGGCATGTATAACTCAATTTCGGTTTCCGTCGTATTATTTTTATTGACAAAAAGTTAACGAAAGAATTATTTGAACATCATATTAAGCCTAACAGTATTATTTCGTATTGCAGCCAGGCTTGAGAGGGAGGATGCCATGGTTAGTTGCATGAAGGCACTCGAAATTCGTTTTCTAAAATTAAGGGAAGTAATGAAGGCTATGAAGCCAGCATATTATAACAATTAAGTGTTTTTCGGTCGGTTTGCCTGTTGCATGAATAAAAAAAAAAAAAAATTAATTAAATACACCAGTTTTGCAGAGCAAAAACTCTACTACTAGCAATTCACCTTTAGTTCGAACATTTTTTTTCGCTTTTTCAATTTTTTATTTTAAAGATGAATGCGATATAATTTCGCATTCATCTTGCCCAACAACTGAAGTATTGTTAGGTAGGTTGATGGTAAAAGGCATTGCAGTCATCCCATCTGCACTGTGATGTGGATGAGATAACAAGCAATGAGACAACCGCATAGTGCATATCGTTCTGGCTGTAGAGTAGTAGTAGTAGTAGTAGTGGGGGCGGGGGGGATATGATTTTCAAGTATTTTAAGGTGAATTTTGCAAAATAAGTATGCAGCTAATACATATGATTTGTCTGTTCATTCGTATGCAGTTTTTTTTTTTTTTTTTTTTTTGTCATACAAAGGCTCTTCGTGTGCACGTAAATGTTGAAATGTTCATTGTAGTAATGGTGGTCTGTCCAAATGGAATTTAATCACACGTGGATTAGATGGACACAAAAGAGATACTAAGCGATTCAATTCTGGTTCAATTGGATCATTTTTACAGAGGAAAAACAATCTGACCTGACTAAAATAATGATAATAATAATAATAAAGTTAATCTATTGAAATGTGTCGAGTCATATAATATAAATCACTGAAACAAAAAGACAGGCTATTCCCCCCCCCCGCCTACACACACACACACACACACACAGACAAGGTTTTAAAGATAGTAGGTGGGGGAACAACAACGACCTTAAATATGCTTCTCGTTGGAGACCTAAAATAACATTTGACTGTCGCCGCTTCTCAAGCCACCGGCTGGGAAATAGCGAGGCATAAAGTTTATTAAATGCTTATTCTCGTGAGGAGTTTCAGTGTGTAGTTAATTTAAATGGAACAGCAGAGAGCGTATACACATTACTGTAATGGTGATGACAAACACGGCATTATAGGCCTAACTACTCGAAGCGCACAGAAGTTATAATATTGATATTGAGAAAATTTAATCTTAGAAATGTTAATTGGAACAGTGAAATAGTTGGTCATTACGAAGCTGAAACTCTGAATTATTAGCGGATAATTTTCATGCTAAATATTAGAGCATACACAACAAATGAGGAATGTTGAAACTGATTAAGTTGTAAAGAATCGTTAGCTGCTCTGCAGTATTATGGAAACGAGATTAACAAAGATTTGCTGAGAGGTTTAAAAATTTGATTTCGACACTAGGGGGGGGGGAGTCCTTCGAGATACCGAGCAGATGTATATCCTGCATTTGCTGTAACAAGTTTCTAGGGAAGAACGCAGAACGATACTGTTTTGATGGGTGAAGCATAAATGCCTTTCATATTCCCCTCCTAAGTTCTTTGGGTGGAGAATTATTGCGCTTTATGCTCGCCCTGAAAGGGCAGTGAGATTAACTGTGTTCAGCTGAGCACAGAATTGATTTGGCTCTCTTGTATTTGCAGAAATCTGCTTCATTATAGTCTGAAGCTTGCTTGATCAATGGGTTCGGATGATTAATTGTCTTGACGAAGAACTTTTCAGCTAGGTCATGAAGAAGAGTTGTGATGTAGGGAATGCTGACGTCTCTGTGAATTTGGGAGTTTCTGATAAACCACGGAGCATCCACGGAGTATCTCAGACATTTGTTTTGTATTCTCTGCAGCTTTTGAATATTTGTTTTCGATGTATGACTCCACGCAGGAGATGCGTAAGTTATGACTGGGCGTATTACGATCTTGTATATGAGCAGTTTGTTCTGAGTATCGAATTTACTTTTTCTGTTGATCATGGGGTAGAGCTGCTATTGCTTTGGATGTCTTTGAACTTATGTGTTCTATATGGTTGGTGAATTGTAGTTTTTTATCCAGAATTACTCCGAGATATTTGACTGTATTCTGCCATGGGATTTTAACACCTAGTAAATGTATATCTTCCTTGATTTGAGGTTTTATCTAGTGAACAGTATGGCTGAGCTCTTCTGTGGATTAGTTTGAATTCTCCAGTCCATAAACCATCTTTCCAGCGTGTGAATGCTGCTTTGGAGTCTGTTAATAGCTAGTTTGGGGCTGAGAGAGATCTTGCTAATAATGCAGTGTCATCAGCATATAATGCAGTGATTGTTGAGCTTGGGTTTTAAGGGATATCAGCAATATAGATAGAAAACAGCAAGGGGGCCAAGAGTGAGCCCTGCGGCACTCCCGCCAGAACCTTGCGTCTGTTGATACAGTTTCATTTATTTTGACTTGCATGTATCTGTCTCTGAGGTAAGAGTGAAATATGTTAACTAGATTAGTAGGCATATTGAATGTGATGAGCTTGTAGAGAAGACCCTGATGCCACACCTTATCTAAAGCCTTTGCAGCATCTAAAAAGACTGCAGCTGTATGAAGGTTCCGGTTGAAGCCTTCGGAGATGTATTCGATCAGCCTGTGGATCTGCTGAACGGTGGAGTGGTTTTTTCTGAATCCAAATTGCTCATTTAGAATTATATGTAGTTGGTCCGTTTGTGATTGAAGCCTATTAAGGATTACTTTTTCTGCGATCTTTCCAAGGTTAGACAGAAGACTGATAGGTCTGTAGCTTTCAGGGAGTCGAGCGTTTTTTCCCATCTTTTTTGATTGGTGTGACATCTGCTATTTTCCATGTTAAAGGGAAATACTGGAGTCTGAGGATGGCATTAATTATGTTGATTAGATATACAATGGCTTTTCTGGGGAGTAGTTTAATTATTTTGTTTGTAATTCCATCTGAGCCTGGAGCTTATTGTTGTTCAGGTGGGTTATAATGTTTATAACTTCTGTTGGAGAAGTAGGTGAGATGTTCTAGGTCATCTTTTTGTTGTGTTATGGCCTGTCTAACTCGGCGGTGAATCTTGTAGATGAGATTGATGTTCAAATTTTCATATGAGGGGTTGCATTGAGTTTCCGAGCTGTCGGCCAGAGCCTCTGCCTTTTCTTTATTAGTGTGAGCTATTCCTTTCGAGGTTGGAATTGGGGGTAAAAGTTGTCTTTTGGTACGGAAGGTTCTTAGAAACTTCCATATGGAGTTGTCTTCAAGGTTTAATTTCGTTAGCTTAGATTCCCATTCTTGGTTTCGATGTTTTTGGAGGGCTTCACGGACTTGTCTGTTTAATTTATTCAAATTTGCTTTATCTTGAGGGGCTCTTGTGTTATGATACCTCTTTCTGGTTTTGTTTTTCAGTCTAATTAAATCCATAATTTCCTCGGGGATCCGTCCACTAGGGTGAAAGACTGTAGTTTGGGTAATTGACTTTATTGCATTTTTGATTTGACTGGTAAAGTTGTTTGCAGCCATTTTTATCTCCTCTTTAGTGAGAATAGTAGGGACTGGGCCAATGTGATCAGGTAGGATTCTGGTGAGTTTGTCCCAAGATATGAAAGAGTGGGGGGGGGGAGAATTGTTCTTGTGTACTAAGTTGAAGCAGAATAGGGTTGTGATCTGATGAAAGTTCATTTATTGTTTCCAGCTGATATTGGTATCTGATGTTTTTGAGGACGACTGTGTCAAGTAGATCTGAACTTCCAGTTGTGCTGTGATGGGTGAGCTCTGTGGGTCCAGTTACAACAATAGAATGTTGCGTTGAGTAATGATTTAGAGTTCAACCTTTGTCGTTGATTGTGGAGTTATGCCAGGCTGTATGTTTGGCATTAAAGTCACCAGCCATGATGATGGAGTCTGTGAAGCCGAGAACGGAGTCCAAGTCAGATACTAGCAATGGAATGCTGGGTGGATTATGTACTGCATAGATTTTGATAAAGCCAGCATTGTTGGTATTAAATTTCAATGCCTGTTATCTCTAGATTCTTGGTTTGGGGATTGGTCAGAACATTGTGGCTTAGGTAGTTTTTAATGTATATAGCTGTTCCTCCTCCGCTGCTGGTGAGTCTATCTGTTTTGTACATAGTATAGTTCCGTAATTTGGGATTATTAGCTGGTCTGAGATGTGCTTTATTTATCAGGATTATGCCTGTGAGAGAATTCTTGTAGTTCTAGAATTTTGTTTTTGAGTCCGTTGGCATTCCATGCAGTGATCATGAGAGAGTTGGGATGGAATTTTCTTCTATTCATTGTTGAGGGCTGTCAGAATTGAGTGGTACCTTGTAGGAATCTTTTCGTGGAGGACGGCGAAGGATTCGTCATACTGAATTCTTGTAACATGGTAGCTAGTGAGGCAGTTAGTACTGATGTTAGATTTGAGCCTATATGGTCATAAGATGGAGTAGCCTTTGTTCGTGCTGCCTCTGCATAAGTTTTAGGCATTTGTTTCCTTTCTTGAGTTGTCGGGCTAGAGATAGTTTGGACTGGGGGTGTGACTAGCACGGCTGTCTTGAGCATCGCTGAATTGTGTTGGAAGGGTAATTTTTCGTAACCCTCGGTTATTTGGGTGTGTAATGCATCCCTTGTAGTTTGAGGGGTGAGGTCCTCCACAATTGGTGCATTTAGCTGGAGTGGATCTTGGTTTTGTACACATGACAGTCTGGTGGCCCTCGCCACATTTTAAACACCTGTAATTTGCTTTGCAAAGTTTTTGGGCATGGCCAAACCTTTGGCACCTATGGAACTGCCCAGCTGTCGACTTCTTCCTTAGTGGTTCAGTAGAAATTCTGAGAGCACATATCGTTGTTAGTTCATAAATCTCTTTCTGTGTCTTATCAATTTCTACGAGTATCAGTGGCATTGGCCGTTTATCTGCCCTGAGCATCCTGCTCACTTTCACCGACTCATAAGATCAGTGGTGATTTCTTCACAGGTGACACTCTCAGTCACTCCGCGAAGCACAACCTTGAGATTTTTCTCACTGGGTAAAGCAAACGTATGATATAGAAGACTCTTGTTATCCATTAATCTTGTCAGCTGTCTGTAGCCAGTGACTGAGGCTGGTTGGATTTTGACTCCTTCATCTTGATTTTTATCCCAGGAATATGCAATTTTGTGTTCCCTAAGGGCTGTTGTGACAGTGGTCCATTTGTCCCGGTCCCTTAGTATTACTGGTGGAACCTTTTCGGTGTTCCTTGGGACTTCTAATGTTGGTATGTCTTCATCCATCTGGTCTTCTATGATTCTTCTTCTTTTGTTAGAGTGCTCCCCTTGAGAGATGTTTTGACAGGGGGATTTTGGTGACAGAGCAGCAATGAGATCCTCTTGTGAGATCTCATTCTTCTCCTCCTCTCCATCCTGATCATTAGAGTGAATATATTCTTTTATAAATCCTGGCCAGTCAGTTTCTAATTTGCTTATTATGAGTTTGAGTACCTCTAGAGACTGCTCCTTGTTAAGGATCTGGATGTGATCTTTGATGTAGTCCATGTCAAAATGGCGATTTCCTGCCAGCAGAAATGGATTAAAAGCAGAATAATAATCCCGCAGGGCCGGGGGCCTACCAGCAAAGTATCCTGTAGACCTAGACGGACTACTAGCAATGTATAATCCCGCAGGGCTTGAAGCCTGCCAGCAAATGTCCTGTAGACTGAGTTGGTCTACTAGCAAAGTTTTCTTAGAACCTACTAATTTGGAAAAAGGAGTATCAATATCTCACTTGGCCACAGTTAGAAACCTACCACCCTATAAAACCTTAATACCACCACTGGTCCTCATTGCGGGTGGGGCCTGCCGGCCATTTGACCTCTTGCACATTTCATGCAGAGGGGGAGACAGTAGGAATCACACTGTGTTAGCACCAGTGCAATGTGAGATTACTGAGAAACCTTGTATGCAATGTAATCAGGCTCAGTCTAACACGTCCGTTCTCATAAAAATCGCCACCGACCTCTAATTCCTCTCACGATCATTCATTCTCTAGGGAAGAAACAAAGTAAAATTATAATTATAATGTACTTATTTAATGTTTAAACTAGTGTATTTGTTTTCTGCAAATTTTCCTGGCTTGTGGAGTTGATTAAAGTAAAAAATAAAAAGTTTACAATTATTTACGTGGTAATATAAAAGCTGGAAAGATTTCTAGTTTAGATGTGCAGTAGATACATAATTTTATTTTTCTGGTTAAGTAATTTTTATTTATATTTGGTAGATATTTTAAATCCATAACCATTGACACCTAATCAAGTACTCGTATGTTCATGAGTTGCCTAAGCCTATGAGTTAATAATGTGAAATTTATTAAAAACAATTAATAAACTGATACCGGAATTAAAGTTAATTAAAATTATTTATTTAATAAACTTCTATTATTTATTTAATTATTAACTAAATATATTTAATTTAATTTAAAAAATAAAAAATATAATGAAACACCTCTTACGAATATTAATAATTTGTATACTAGTGTACTGTTT
Organism: Typopeltis vanoorti; assembly: GCF_054136105.1. Lineage (NCBI taxonomy): Eukaryota > Metazoa > Arthropoda > Arachnida > Uropygi > Thelyphonidae > Typopeltis > Typopeltis vanoorti. The sequence goes on from NC_143557.1 coordinate 41,308,836, forward strand.
TCATGTATAAATTGGAAACCTCGTGTGGTAGCCGGGATAAGAATAGCCCCAATGTAGCCCATGCATGTCTTACGAGGCTAAAATGGGTACTCAGGGACGGTAATGGATGGTAATGCTGTAGCCAATGAAGTTTTAACTGAGGCTCGGCTATTGCTGTTACCTTCCTGCCATGATCTGAGCTTATAGCGCCAAAAATACCCCATCCATACATTTTCTTCTACAGATACGGGGAATATGAAAAGCATTCTTGCTTCACCCATCTAACCAAGAAAAGAATTGGAATGTTTTCGAATCAGTGCGAAGTGTTCATTGCAAAATATATCTTAGCACAAACTTTTAAATTATATTTAGAATAATTGGGATATATTTTGGAAAACAAACTTCAAATGGCTGCATCCATTTAGAAGTTCTTGAGATATAATCGACAGTTAATGTTCTTTTTTTTTGATGGTTTATGAAATATTATTTCAAAGTTCATGTTAGTAATATTTCAAGTCTACCGGGATGCGATTACTGTGTTTTCAAGATTTAACTAGAATTATGTCGGTCCTTATAGATATTAGTAGGATAATGTAAACGGCATCATTACGAGAGTTTAGTTGAACACATCTTGACTGCATGCATTACACATTTTCTCATCGTTTTGCAGACAGAACGCATCTTTCATAAGTTTAAACGATGCATGAGAATTTGCAGTAATGCGCAGATGTCAAGAGATGCTTTTGTTTGTCTCGAGAAGAGATAACTCAACAGAATCCAGTAGGCAAATTGCATTTCGTTTGATGCAAGGAAGACAAGTCGCAAATGCTTCGGCAGAAAAGGAAGAACTGCTGTTCGCATTTATCGGTGGAAGTGGGCAGGAAGGAAGGAGCCGATTTATATGCAAATCCCAAATGTTGTTTAGCTTCCGAGAGCTCACACGCAACTTAAAACTCCCGATTACACTTGTTATGGTTTGTCTACACTTCTTATGCGGCCGTCACGGTATCTTAGGGAAGACAGAGAACTGCTAAGAGCCATCTGTGGATACGTACGTTTGCAAAGAGAAAAAGAAAGAAAAAAAAATCTTATGTTAGACTGAGGTGAGCGTGTATCAGGAGGGTAACACCGGGTCTTCGCGTTTAGAGAAAAGAACTGACTTACCATTCTTACCAAGTAATACACCTTAATCTCCTAAGGTAGTAGAGAACGGTGATTTATTTACGGTGGGAAGACACGCAATTTTTCTACTTCTAAACTCGTTTGGCCTTTGTCTGTTCAAACAAATATTCTTGGGTGAAATGTAATGTTTTCCACCCCTACCCTTTATGTTTTTGCAATATTTTTCAGCAATATAAGAAAATGAAATTTCTTTGGTTTTTTTTTTTTCTTTCATCGAATTTGGCATTTTGCCATTAATTCATCATGTTGACAAAGTGTTGTCTGAAACTGAAAAGTGACAGGAAGATGAATGGCGTTTGCTTTGTCGAACAGCCCGCATCACCGTATAAAAACATGCAACAGAATGAAATATTTACTTGAATAATTTCTTTTGTAAAAAGTTAATCAATATAATCCCTATATATAGGGATATATATACTCAAGAGCCAAAACATTACGACCAACACCTAATATAGTGTGCCTCCTTTGGCCGAGATAACCGCTTGCACCTGTCTTGACATTGACTTCACTACACTACTGAAGGGACCTGAGGTATTCTGGACCAAGTAGGTAGAATAACTTTCGGGAGGTCGGCTACCGAGAGAGGAAGTAGCGTCAACCGGCGCATTCCGCGTGATCCCACAAATGTTCAATGGGAATCAAATCAGAAGAATTAGGCGACCAGAGGAGTAGACAGAATGCTTGGATATGCTCTTCGAATCCTGCTTGCACAATACGAGGCTTGTGGCAAGGAATATTGTCTTGATGGAAGAGTCCGGGCCTGGTGGACAATACCTGGTCCAAAACAATCCACAGGTAAGAATTAGCCATCAAGATGATGAGATGGAGATTAATGACTCGGTGATGTCCATGTGAACAATTCCCATACCAACACTGGACTCTTTCCAGCTAACCACATAATCTGATTGGCCGGAAACAGGATAGGCGGTCATGTTTTGGCTCTTTAGGGCAGAGCTTCTAAACGAAACTAAACGAAACTGATATTAAATACGAGTTTTTTTTTTTTTTAATTTATTCTAGATGAAAACTGCTTGCTTTTATATATGCAGCTCGTTTTAGTATATTTTGCAACAATACATAAGCGCCTAGTAATGTTATGTTGCCTCCCCCCCCCCATCCGTCTGTCTACATGTATACATCAGCTCCTCTGCAGTAGACAAGATGTAATGAAATTTGGTATTCGGAATGTTTACTAAAGTTGCTTTTTTGCTCAAATGGGTCCATTTTTAGTTCAAAACTGCGTAAAACAATTCGAAATGATATTAAACAAATGATAATGAATAAACAGAATATCCGGCTGAGGCTAATACTCGAACTAGTATGGAATTAATCCGAGAAAATCCTGAACAGATTGCATTTTGCGCCTACGTATGAACTTGTATCAGTAACTAGATAAACTTTTGCTAATTTTACGAACAAAACCTAAAAGAGTTGTCCGCATTGGTAGAGCAATTTTGAAATGAGCACCAGTGCCCTCGACCCGTGCAAACACTCGCGAAATCTCCCACTAACTAAAGCCCATTTATAATGTACTTACAATTACTGTATAAAGCAAGCATCGTTATGACGTAATTCTTCAATTGAGTTTACACTTTAATCGAAAAACAATGCACTACAATTGGTTATTTGCGAATATCTTTTTAATTTTTTTTGTGCCTAATTTTATGCCGAAGACTTTTTTTTTTTTAATTTTAACATGGTTGATATTAAGCGTTCATTTTCACATTTATATCTCAAAAACTATTTCAGAAAATGAACTCATCGGTGTCAACTACCGCACAACAATCCTATCACAAAATTCTAAAAGACGGAAGCTTGATTTTAGACTCATCGAAGCCCCATACTTTTATATCAAAAATTTGATATGAACAGCTCATAGCTACGTCTCGATATACAGGCTCTATCGTCTCAGATTAAAAGCTCTGAATCAGTGTTATGCATACAACAACAACGTGAGTAATGACGTCTTGCTGGATGACCTCATTCGCCAACAAAATCGTTCTTCATAAAACAAATATAACATCGCCATCATCACCACCCGACTAAGGGGAAGATATTGTCTTTGTTTCCAAAATAAATGATTAACTGATAGAGTAACAGCATTTCTCTTTTGCTTGGGATTGGTTTTTATAGAGAAATTTCAATGACCTAACTGCCTTGGTCTGTTCAAATATTCTCGATAGTGCTTCCTCCCTTGCGGTATTTTATCTTTACTACAATTATTCCTACTAGGATGCCCTGTCTCACATTTCTTAATAGGTTTTTGAGACAACAGTAGTTAGGTATCCGCTAAATCCTATAGTTCATCGCTGTTGTGTTTACCTCATGTGAGATGCCAACAATACAAATCAGTCATAGCACATGTTATCTCCGAGTGCTGGTTTCCGATATTCATATTGATAGCAAAATAAGTAAACGTTATAATTTTGGGGTTGGACATTTGTTGAAAAAATAAAATAAAACCTTTTACTCTTATATTCCAGTCTGATTGGCAGAACAGATATCTTCACTTGCAACCTAATGGCTGTGGTAGTGAGTCCAACTGCGACATCGATATCTGTGAATGTAGTGGATAAATTTCATCGTCTGTGTGAAATTATCGCCCTGCTTATTGAAAGCGTGGCAATAGTGACTTCAAAAGAAGTAACGTTTGGTCCCGGACCACGAAAAATATTAAATATGGTATAGGTTTACAACCTTTCAAGCGTGAGTTAAACATAAAAGTATATATATCAGGTATCCAATGTAAAAAGAGTCCATTTCATTCTGTTACTCTTTTTTGTTTTTTTTAGAAATATAAATATTTGTCTTGAAATGTAGGTACTTGCGTGCTCTTTCTATCAGATAGTACTATTTTTCTTGATAATATTTCTAGAATGGCTGAAATACTTTTCTAAGTACAATCTACCTAGCATAATAATTCGTCATAGGAACGAGTTTGTCATAGAAACGAGTCGTTCCTTGAAGAAAAAGAAATGAAGGAGCACTATTGATACTATACTTGTAGAGGCAAAATTAATCAAACGGGAATAAAATATTATCCCGAAAAAAAGCTAAACATGGGAGAAAGGCATTTCCAACTTATGCATCTATTCACGACGGAATAGATGCATAAGTTGAATGACTTGTTCAACTGCTAAGTGCAGTTTGAAAATTATAATTTAGAACTTTTTTTTTTAATTTCAAAATGGGAAACTGGTTGCAGTTCAGTCTGAGTATAAACAAAAATTTCAGGACAAAAATTGTTTAAATGACAACATTTTATTTTATTATTTTTTTTTAATCATCATTTGAACACTTAATATAAATTGCAGAATGCCATTTATCAAGAAAGATGGTAACTTTTGCAATGCTATTACATCTACAACATCTTCTCAAAGATGTTGAGAGAATGCTGTAGATGTAGATGCTACTTGTGTGGCGAAACGATCTTGGTGGGTCTAATCAGTACAATTTCTGCAAATCAATGCTTTTTGTTAAATTCAATCTTCTAAAATTGTCCTCTTTTTAATTTTTTAATCAGTAAAACCCACAAAAAAGAATAAATAGGGAAGTCGACGGCATCGTTTGTATTGTTTTCGTTACACTTCTTTGTTTCTGTAGTTATTTTCGAAGTCCAACTCTAAAAATTAAGCTGCTTTTTCTTGGAAACAAATGTATACTACGCCAGATTAATGTGACGTTTACACGTTATTTCATATGAAAAATAATTACAGAAAAAAAGCACTTCCCCGTCCTCGGATGTTATGATTTATTTCATTTATCGATTCTAGCAGTTGTGGCTTAGCTGCGTGCGCACTCTTAGAAGTCTTTTGATACGAAACACAAAAATCTAGTATTTATCTTTTTACAGTTAGTCCTGCCCATGTATTGTTAGGCTTCACCAACAATACATAACCATTAAATGAATCTAACAATACGCATGTGCAAAAGTCGCAACAAAAGCTACTTGGAATTGTACTTTGCTGCAAAAAAAGATATATTTATAAGAGTATTTTAGTGTCATCAGTAATAATAATAATAATAATAATAATAATAATAATAATAATAATAATAATAATAATAATAATAATAATAATAATAATCAGTTTTCATAATATTTGTTGTTTATATAATCTTGTATGATAATGTTTAAATCTTGTTTTGACTCTGTAACAATTATGTGAATAAACAATAGAGTATTCTAAAATCAACAGGAAACAAATGCGATTTCAAAAAGGAACAGCAAAATAACCGATATGTGCTCTGGAAAAATAAACCTTTCCATGGCCAATTTGTTAGAGATACTGAGAAAAAAATTGACGTGAACAAGATGTGGAAATGGCTACAATATGGACATATTAAAAAAGAAGCAGAAAGATTTATTCTAGCAGCTCAAGAACAGGTATTACAAACTCATGTGATGAAAGCAAAAATTTTGAACATCAATAATAACAGCAAATACAGATTATGCGTTCAGAAAGATGAGACTGTAGAGCATCTAATCAGTGCCTGCAGCAAAATAGCTCAAACTGACTATAAATACCGCCATGATCAAGTGGCCAAAATAGTTCATTGGCATGAGTGCAAAAAATATGGCTTTCCAACTTCTGATAACTGGTGGCAGCATAAAATAGAGACAGTATTGGAAAACGGAACAGCAAAAATTCTCTGGGACTTTAGGATACAAACGGATCGGCATTTGGAACACAATAGACCTGACATCGCAATTATCGAACATTGATAGGTTTGGATTATCGATATTGCAGTACCCAGATAACAACATTATCAAAGAAATTTCAAAGAAGCTATTTAACTATTTACAGCAATTAAACATCAACGAAGTGACCCCATATGACCTACAAAAAACAGCATTACTTGGAACAGTCCATATTTCACGACGCTACATGACAGACTATTATAGATTCTTGGGTAGAATCTGAATTGTTCTGTATCACCAGTCCAATTGTTGTTTAAATAATATTTGTTGCTTAAATCTTGTTTTGACTGTGTATCAATTATGTGAATAAATAATTACATGTAATAAGCAGTTTTCTGTGTATATAGTTACGTGTTCCGTGGTGTAGGTCTAACCAGCATTTCATGTTTGTAACTTCCTGGATTGTTGGGCAAGGACAAGTTTTTTATAGTGTGAGAGATCGGTGGCCATCCGAAGGTTTCTAATATGATGAGTTGAGATTTACTGCTGTTTAATATGATAAAATTGCGCAAAAGCCAATCAATGATAATAATAACCTATTCTTCTTATCCTTTTTATAGCCACTTCTGGCTATAGGTGTCTCCCAATTCTCCCCATCTGTTTCTATCCTGAGCTTGTTGGTGTGCCATTTTCTTATACCATCTGACCATCTTCTTTCAGGTCTTCCAGCTGATCTTTTACCTTCATATGGCCGCCACTGCAGTAAAACCTTTGTCCATCTATTATCCTTGAGTCTTGCGGTGTATTTCCCCATTTCCGTTTCTTTCGTAGTATGTTTTCTCCAATATCTAAAAATTTTGTTTTAGCTCTTATTTCTTCATTTTTGATTTTATCTTTGAGTCTTATGTTTAGCAGACATCTTTCCATTCTTCTTTCTGTTTTTTGCACTTTATCTATTATTTCCTTTTTTGATTGGCCAGATTTCTGCTCCATATATCATAACAGGCAATACACATTGGTTGAACATTCTTGCTCTGTTTTCAGGTTTTATTTTGCTGTTTAAAAATCTCTTCAATTTTCCAAAAGCTGCCCATCCCATTCCTATTCTTTTTTTTTCTCTTCTTCCATTCTTCATTGTTAATAGTTTTCCTAAGTATACATACTTATTTTACATTCTTATTTTATTTTACATTACAATGATAGAAATGCTAGATACTTTGTCTAAATTCAACTAACAAAAACTAAAGCAAATAATTCAAAAATATAAATAAAATTAATAAAAATCCTTATTCACCCCATAGTACTAATAATTTGCTATAAATTTGTAACTTTCGTGGCTGGGAACCGCACGAAAATAAAGGAAAAAATAATAAATAAAGAAATTAGGCAACAAATCTCCGAGAAAAATGTCTAGAAGTGAATCTCTAAAAGGGTTAATTTGGAACTTGTTTTCAAGTTATCCAAAGGAAGTTGCTTTTCAACAACTTGAACACTTCCTCTTTCGAGACTATTGTAATACAAAATAAGACAAATGGGTTTGTGGACATCCCCCATTATGGATCTGAAGATGTGCCGAACTGATAGCATGCTCTAAAGCAGGACGCAAAGTCTTTTCCACTCTCCCATTAGTAACACTAAGGGCGATATTAATCCACTTATATCGGAAGGCCAATGCACAAATCCACACACCGATGACGTCACAATCCCTATAAAGAAAAGGTGGTGTGTGGTAGTAGGGGGGGGGGGGAGAATTAATGTTCGGACGCTATGCATGAGAAAGCGCGTCGTTCGTGTTGCGGTTGGGATGAGCCCAGTCGACACGCTCACCAACCATCGTCGTCATTGTCAGAGAACGGAGCCGATTCGACCGTAGCTGGATTAGTGTGGATTTCGGGCGGAGAGAAGGAGAGAGATATTCCCTCTCGGTCGGCCGCTTGAGCGACGCTGCCGGTAATACCTTTGTTGCACGGTGTGTGTGGGAACGGCTAAGATTAGGGGTTCGCCATCCAGACAGCGTAGAAGTAACTGGCACCGGGGCATAACCACAGACCTTGGAACGTGCCCGGCGTTCGGAATTAGGGCCCGGCTCGTGCATGAAAAATAGGCAACGAGAAATGTAAAGCATATGCAGAATTCGGATGGACAAACACGGGAGAAAATGAAACAGATGGAACTCGCTGCGGTGTTTTCATACAAAGAACACGGCGTGTAGTTTCGTTCGATGTTGTTAGTTATTACTGAACTGGTTAACTATTAATGGTAAACTAAATGCTGAATATGCAATCGTATTCAGCATTTAGTTTACTATTATTTTTTTTTCTTATAAAAGACGTATTTCATCAAAAATGATTCCACGCTAAACAATTATTTTAATTACTCAACAGAATGGACGAATCCTTTTATATTGTTTCTGTCTTTTGAATTCATTAATTTCTTCTTTCATTCCTATTAAAATTTTCTTGGAGCAAGTAGATTTTGTTCTTTGATGTTACGTACTTAGGCCTTTCTCTTACAAGGCCTACTGATTACAACAATCAGAGAACGAGACTGAATGTTGCACTCAGTCTCGTTCTCTGATTGTTGTTCTCGTTCTAGGAGCGCTGAACTGGTTTAAATGTCATGCGCTATCACATCTAGTATATCGAAACGCAAAGCAAATTACACCACAAGTAACAATGGAGGATTTATTACATTTGAAGACTTAACAATCCTACTTAGCTTAGGTCAGAGGTTCAACTGATGCGACACAGCAGCGCACTGATGTTCTCACAATAGTTTTACATCTCAATACTGAGAATTTTTCGTGTGTACACTGACTAACCAAAACTATAGGGCGAAGTTCTAAACTCTTTTTATTTATCCATGAACCAACGTTTGAAATCATTCTCATCTCGCGACTTATAATGTAAGCACTTCACGGAGTATTTTTCCTTATAATAGCGATGTGCTGAGGTACTCAGCACATTTCCGTATATTTGCTGGAGTTCGTAATGAAGAAAAAATCTTTGAAAAATAATTTTAGATACCATTGTCCAATTTAATTTCAATATTTAAACAGGAAACTGTAAGTACTAATACTTGAAATTAATAAAAATGCAAACATCATCGTTGGTTGGAATTGTTAATTTTGAATGCCAATTCTGCTGATTATTTTAAAATTAAATTAAATCAAATCAAATTGGGCAAAAAAAATTAACAATATGAAAGCATTATGAACTTAAATTGGGCAATTGTACGTAATTTTGTCCACAAAGGAACCACACAGCATATTGCTATAAATTACTAGGCTCGTAATAACAGTAGATAAACGTTTTGTGGACAAAATTACGTACAATTGCTCAATTTAAGTTCATAATGCTTTCATATTGTTAATTTTTTTTTTTTGCCCAATTTGATTTAATTTAATTTTTGACTAAATTAATGTTTGTCCATTAAGTTAATTTTTTGTCCAGTTTTATTTTTTTTTGTCGGTTTAAGTTAATTTTTTTAAAGAAAGAAAACTGCAAGTACTGATTTAGTTGAAATTAATACTAACAATATCATTGTTGACGCGAGTGAATAATCTCGTTTATCGAAACTCTCTTGGCTGCTGATTGTTTGCAACAATAACGTTAATAAATAGTACAGTGGTAATTAAGATAAAAATTATATTAAATCTCTCAAGTTGTTTCTACTTTTTTTTGTCTTTTTATTATTTATTTATTAATAATCATTTAAGTTTTGTTTTTCAGTGGATCTTTCAAACCGAAATTTTTCAACAATTTTTGTTACAAATGATATTTCGTTATTTCTCCTCCTTAGCTGACACAGTTTAGTTTCAACGCGACAAAAGCTTTCGCCTGTACGGATGAAATTCGAAGGTCTTCTCATCCATCCATAAATCAAACGATGTTACATTTCGGATTTTTATACATCTCTTCCGGTTACAAAATGCTATACGTATTATCCATATGGATTTCTGGCCCACTCAAAAAAGACTGAACTTTCCCCTCTCCTCCCACTGAATGTGTTACGTAATTTCAGAAAGGGAGGAAGCGAAGTTTATCATTGCACGAGATGCAAGCCGTTTCTCAGAATACCAAATCACCATAACAAAGAGGTCAAGACGAACAATTTTTTTTTAGACTTTCTAGAGGTTGTAAAAAACATTTTACAATCGCTAAAAAAAAAGGAGAGGAGGGGTGTAGGTTATTGCCAGAAACAATCGAATGTGAAAAAAAACGCAAAGTATTGCCAGGTGGTCCAACATAGATCAAATTTTATTCCTAGACTCGGCCTTAATTTAACTAGCCCTCACTACAATGAAAACAACAACAGCAATAATAATAATAATAATAATAATAATAATAATTGTTGTTCTTGCTGTTGTTGTTAAGAGAGAGAGAGAGAGACCTCCACGAACTCAGGAACTCATCGAAGAAGACCATACTATTCGCACCAACTGTCATACCTGTTCTTGAATTCACTCTCACTTCTTGCACTCACAACATCCAATGGAAATCCATTCCAATCACGCACCACCCTATGAGAGAAAAATCTAGCCCTCACACTCTTCTTGGCAGCCTTCATTCTCAGTTTCCAAGGATGTTCTCTCGTCCTTTCCCCACCCTCCATAAATTGAAAAATTCCATCAGTTGAAATCCTGTATGACCCTTTCAGAAGTTGGTAAGTCTCAATCATATCACCCCTCTTTCTCCTGTTTGCTAGTGTGTGCAGTCTACAAATTCTCAACCTGTCTTCATAATCAGTATTCCACAATCCCCATATGATTTTTAACACTCTCCTTTGCACTCTCTCCAAAATATCAGAATCACAACGGAAACCAGGAGACCAAACCTGCGCACACTAGTCTAAGTGAGGTCTTATCAAGGCCTTGTAAAGAGGCAAAATGGCATCCTTATCTTTACATATGAACGTTCATTTCAGCAGTCCAATTATCTTTTGAGTTGTATTTGAATCTTTGCCACATGGCCACTAAACTTCAACTTTCTATCTATGAACACTCCAAGATCCCTAGCCTCATCAGTTTCTTCAAGCATAATCCCGCCAATATAATACGACATTGGATATCTAATCACTCCGAAGTGAATGATTTGACATTTACTGACATTGAACTGACAGCCATTTTCCCATGCCCACAGTTCCAGCCTATTCGAATCCTTCTGCAAGTACTGTATATCAATAATTGCAGAATCAGCATTCCTGATTACCCTACCTATCTTTGCATCATCAGCAAATAACTGTATGTCGCTTGTCAAATCCTTCCCAATATCATTAATGTATAGATTGAATATCAATGAACAAAGCACTGATCCTAGTGGTACATCACTAGTTACCTTTTGTAGACTCACATCCCCCGTATACCACTTTTTGATATCTGTCAGTCAGCCATTCTCTTATCCACGCTACAATTCTGTAACCCAAACCCATATTTTCCAATTTATGCAACAGTCTGCCATGCTGCAAATGCTCATACACTAAAGTTTCTTCTTCCAGTGAAGAGGTAGAAATGAGCTCAATGTTGCGTTCACCAGGTTGATAGCTTTTAGTAAAATATACTAAAAGTGAATTTCAAAATTTTAATTTCAAAAGATATTGGTGCTTTAGATATATCACGGTTAGTACAGATTCCCCCTTGGGTGGAACTCTGCGCTAGATACTTGAACTCATCCACAGTCCCAATCTATCACTGAACCTATATATGGTTGCTCAAATTATCCCCAAAGCAATTAAGACTGTGGAATGGTTTTTAATGTCTATTAATTGAGTATATTTTGGGACGGAAAGTCCTGCTCCTCCTTCTAAATTCTTCTCATAATTATACTATAGAATCATGTCCTCATCTTTTCATTTGAAGGGCATCGTTGCTCCCGACTGCGCTACAGAGCCTATCGAACTTGTATGCATCCTCGAAGAATAATGAATTAATATGATACCAAATATCATCAAACACGGTTGGAACCTAAACGTTCTAGAAGCCAATGTTATTTCGATTTAAAAGGAAAACAGAAAATCGAGATATTTTTTATGAAAGGCGTATCAGTATTGTGATGAATGTTGCACAGAATTTGAGTTTGTGAATTACATTGTAAACTATTCATAAACATTACTGATAGCAATGTAATTATGGCACGATGCACTTATAGAAACAGACCTGTAGTAGTTTATTACCGAGTTTATTCCAAGTTGACACGTTCTAGTACTCGCAATAATAAAATTCTGCTCCGTAGGGATTATCACAGTTTATTTACCTATGAAACGCAGTTTATCAACATATGAATGATCCAAATCTGCTTTGGGCTTTCTTTATCTATAACATCCATGCTATAGATAAAGGAAAGCGTCTACATTAGTAGCTTTCTGCCAGTTGGGAATACGATCTGCTTACTTTGAGGACGTTTTTTTTTTTTTCTTTTAAGTGTTAAACTTAAATTATTAAAATAGTATTCAATTGTACAAATTATTTTAAATGAAGAATTTATGAGAATGGAATGAAAAGAAAGTACATAAGACATTAATAGTGGCGGAATTTTTTTATATATTTTTTAAAGTTTACCTTTTAAGTTAGAAAAATTCTAAATGCAATTGTTCAAAAATAGAATTCTTTAAAGCTAAAAAACTTAGCATTATTATATTAATAATAATATTCTTTGATATTCAGTTCTCTCTCTCTCTCTCTCTCTCTCTCTATCAGCAATTCATAGTTGAAAGTATAAGAATTATTAGGTCAAAATGTTCTCAATTTAAAATATTGAAAGAATTTCATATTATTTGCTATGCGAACGTGGAGTTTTTGAAGATAATACTAAATGAAAGAGAGACTGAATTCACCGCTAGGGGTTGGGAGTTGTGTTTCAGAATTGTTGGTAAGGTGTGGTACTGGAATTTTAACGGGATAGTATGTTGAAATTTGTGTGAAATAAACAAAACTTCGAAATGTAAATATTCTGGAATTAAGAACCTCTAAAAAGCTTCAGGTTTGTTAAATATTTATATGCAGTATTTATAATGATAATAATGACATTAATTATGAGTCGACAGCTCTGTTTATTTAACGTGCAACAATATGCTAATTATGGCTACAATTTAAATACTTCTCCTTAGTAACATTTTCCGTCATTGTTGTATTCTGTTGCTAGAAATACAGGTGTTGAAATATTTTCTCGGAGTAACCAGAAAAACTGGAACAAGCTTTCTAGTGGGGGAAGTTTAATAACAGCAAGTTGAATGTTTCATATTACTAGACGAAATGGTAAGATAATGGATATTTCGTTATTTGCGCCCTTGGCTGCTTACATCAGCTAAGGAGTGCGAAACAAGAATATAAATATATATATAGTGACCACGTAAGACTTGCTGTAACTGTTCACTGCCAACATATTAAATATTCATTGCTACATAGCCGAATAAGAAACTCAAAGAGTTTCATTCTGAATAATTCGGCGATTCCAAGCGTAAGCAAATACCTGGATACTGCAGCAACTGACCCTTAAGGTAGTGCAAGCTGAGGCAACTCATGTCTAAGGTGAAGCAAGCTCCGATCACTATTCTTGGTACCCATAATGTGAACTTAGCTCCTAGGAGATGTAGTACTGCTTTACATTATGAAGAGAGGTCACTACCCAGACCAGTTTCAACCTTTATTGAGGTCTCATCAGTGAGTAGGTAGAATGGGAGTTCATGTCTTTCATCATCGGCCTTTGGAGTATAAAGATTGCTGAGGGTCAGCAGGTAGTAATAGGGGAAGTTAAAGAAAGGTAGAGTAGGATAGTATGAGATAAAAAGAGGCCTCGTCAACCTGTTTAGCTATATAATAACCCAGAGGTTGTGGCTAAAAGGTCTGTAAAACATAATCACCTTACACCTGTTCTAAAAAAAAAAATTAAAATTTACACTTCACTTTATACGAAAAAGATAACTTTAGATTACATTAATCAAGGTGTCTGGAGACGTCATCTCGTAACTCCTAAAAAAAAGAAAAATGTTTGTTAAAATTTGGAACTTAGATTATTCTTAAACTATGCCTTACAACTGAAAAAAAAAAAAAAAAAAAACTGCGATAGCGGGATCCATATTCAGGTGGACTTTATCAACCAGAGAACCGAGAGTTGGGGAAGAACCCGACCCGAGTGATGCACCCCACAAGGAGCTGCACAGTCTCGACGTAAGCCTTCGCAGCCCGGGTTCTCAGGTTTACCCCCTCCTTAGTGGACTAGAGAACCAATAAGTTGTACAATAGAATTAAGTATTTAGTTGGTCCTGAAAGGAGGAGAAAGGAGAAGTTTTTAGTTTGCCCTTAACTCTTTTTTTGTTGTATGTTTCTGTAAGATTTGAGAAGCTACTGTTTTTTCCCGGCCATTTATTATTTGGTGAAGAGCTTTATACAGCCTCCTTTCCGTGTCTTCGTTTAGTTCAGGGATTCCTTTTAGCTGTGCTGGGTTTAGTTCACTTAATCTTTCTATATAGAGGTCTCCTCATTCGAAGCTTATGGTCTCAGGACTTGTGAGGAGGAGTATAGGTGCTCCTGTTTTGACTATTGCCCTTTGGAGGATTACCTCCGAGTCTTCTGGGATTAAACGCATTAGAACCCTTTGGGCGTCCACGGCGGGAATGAATTCTTCCTCCGATTCCTCGGCTAAGGTAATATTGCCTTTTCTTGATTCCTCAGTCTCTTCTTGGTTTTCTATTCTGATCTCCCTTTCTTTCTCTTCCTCAGAGTCAGATACTTCTGGGCATCTATTATCTGGTTTTGTTCTCTTCGTTTCTCCTTCTTCAGGGCTGATTGGTTTTTTCTGTGTTGTTGCTGGCTTCCATTTCTTCTACTTCTGTGGTCTCTTCCGTCTCGATGCGAGTTTTCCTTGCGTTATGTTGGGGCAGTCTGCACCTAAGTGTTCGAGTGATCCGCACCGAAAACATTGCTTTCTTACACCAGGGGACTACTACCCTGGCAGAGCCTAGAAAAACAAAGTTGGGGATCTCGGCCTTCATCTCCATAAGGAAGGTCACCTCGCCAGTCTTCCAGTCGGGGTAGTCGGCATCGTTGGTGATTTTGACGTCCCGTACGTCTCCCCATTTTGAGAAAACCTTTTTTATTATCTCACTCCCTTCCTCGAGATATTCTACAGGGAACCTTTCTATTCGTAGTGTCTTCAGTAGACTTCCTACTACGAAGGGATAGATCATTTTCCCTTCACATTCTACACCTGCCATTAACTTATTCCTGGTTTCTATATCTTTCACAACTACCTGGTATCTACCTACTCCATAAGGGGTAAAACCAAATATCTTTTGTGCCCCTTCTATGTCGGCGAAAGCTCTCGCTAACTTCCTCTTCGGTACGTTGACGCCTGCCTCTATACCGAGGGTCTTCACTCGCGGCAGAAATGAAGTCATTTGGAAGAGAGAAAAATATCTCACTATGAATTAAGTCCCGAAAAAGTGGATAGACCTTTAAACATGGGCCAAGCGTTCCCCGTTTGCAGAAATCTCCTGTTACACTACGTAGAGGCGGAAGCCTACAAGCAGGCACCAGGCAAAAAGAAAGGACAAAAAATCTAACTAAAAAAAAAAAAAATTCTCACCAAGGCTGGAAGCTTCTGGCAGCAGGACTGGGACATGCAGCTCTCTTTCAGATTCGCTGGATCGGGCACTCCTCACAAACTGGATTGTGAACTGGAACTCATCAGTAGGTAGATCTAGTTAATATCAAGTTTGTAGGGAACAGAACTTACAACCCTTCTACGAGTATTGCCGAGAGGTGTCCTAATAAATTATTAGACATATGAAGAGCCAAAGGCTTCAAATCGGCGACATATGACTTGTTTAAGTTAAGGGATATTATATCCCATATCCCATATAGTTAAAGAAGTTATATGTCGCCGAATTGAAGCCTTTGGCTCTTCATATGTCTAATAATTCATTGCTACTATGCTGTAATATCAGTGACCTGTTAATTACAGATGAAATATCTCATGCAAAATATTTCATCTATAATCCAGAATAATTTATCCATGACCCTGATTGCATGTGCTTCGTGAAAACCCCTGTTCATCAGGGAGCAGGATGGTAAAAGCCAAGTTGTCAATCGAGGTGCGAACTCCCCCCCCCACACACCCTATCGTTTAACTATTCCAGGTAATACCTTCGAGTCGCAAAGACACACATTTGTTATGCGTCCAAAACATTACGAACACCGATCTGCGGAACCACATCGGAGCTGAAGGCAACCATTATGCGAATAATTTGTGCGATCCACGGTACGTCGTGTTATTCTCACATATCTCTTCCTGGACGAACTGAGGTTGCGGGTGACGCTTATACATGGTAATATAATGGTATAGTATGAGTTTATGACTTTATATATCAGTCCGTGGGGTAGAGGTATTAAAGAGAGATGGAACCTGTTGAGTAAGGATCACGCGCACGAGTTTATCTATTCCTGAAGATAGATAAGAAGCAGATTCGGTGAGTTCATAGCTGGACATTGAATCTCAACTGTTATTTGCACCATCTGCGATGCAAGAAGAATGGGAGCTATTGCCCACCATAGAACAGTGATTTTGTTTTCAGGTTCGGCCACAGTGGCAGGGAAAAATGGCATCCATTCAGCTACTTGGTTGAATAGAATTTAGATCGTGAAATAAAATATGGAAATTAATGACAACTGGCTCAGTGGGAAACCATCCTGATTTCTCATGCATCGTGCGTTTGGGTGACTCCGAGAAGATGAATTTGAAGAGGTGCTTGTACTGTTAAATGACTTACTCAGTGCAGACCCGAGACTTATGTGGGATTCATTAAGGTAAACAACAAACAAAGATCTAAAGGAATTGGGGAGAGGATTAAGAATGTTGTGATAATGCAGAAGCGTTTTATGATTAAAGTCTCAATTGATACAGAATAAGATTGTTTCATTGAGGGGGGGGGGAATAAGAAAGAGGCGATTCGTTCCAGTTTTAAAATAAAAAAGAGGATTGAATTCGCGTTAAATGGACCTTCTGAAAATATGTTTTATTGAAACTGATCATCGTTGATCAGAATATCCAATAGCACATTTTAGCAGGTGTTGCATGTAATGTTGATAATTTCAGAAATGCGATGTCATTCTTCTTGCACTTGGCGAATAGATAGAATGCATCCCGAACTGTGCTGAGATTACCGACACTCAAGATATCGCATGATATTGTTTCAACTTATAAATGCTCACTTGACAAGTCGCTCATTGGCGACTTTCAAGGTGAAACAGTGTGCTTTCCCAAAAACGCACCCGTTTCGTGACCATAAATCCTATTCAGTTAGATTCTATTCACATTCAATAACATTAGTGTTATTTTAACACCCGCGGATTAATAAAAATTACGAAAACTAGACTCTTCATGGGAGACGAAGCAAACATGACCAGTTTTAGTGATGGAACACACTGTCGTAGTCTCTCTACTTCAGCTCGCTCTTCATAAATAAAAGCCTGAAGTCATTCGACAGTTTAAACAATGTTATTAATATCATAATGAAACAACTTACTGAACCAATTCTACAATATGTTTTAAAAAATGTGCCAATTACTATGCTCGCTAATCATAAAAGAATGGTTTTGGTTGCTCTTATGGTATGTGGAATGCCATCATCGCTGAACAAATATTACGCTTATTATTTTAATGGCTAATATAGCCTACTTTCGTTTAGGAGTGCCCCTTTTTTTACAGTGTCATTAGCTCTTTACTCAAATCTTAGGGCATTACTGAAGTGTTATGAAACTAATATATGAAGAATAATATAGGAGGAAAATTCGGACATATCTTGACTTTTTCCCATCAATCCCTCCTCTTCCCCAAAAAAGGATTTCTATCTTCAGATCCTTCTCTCACTCCCCCCTCCCCAAACGCTCTCAACCCACCCTTAATAATAATAACATTATTATTATACATATAAAAAAAACCCGGGTTTTTTCAAATAATTCTCCCACATTACTTTACCCCCCCCCAAAAAAAAAAACCTACCTTTAACAGCAGGTAAATGCATATCGCCGGGATAAGGAGACAGAAAACAACATCCAAACGGGGTATGTCCGAATTTCCTCCTATATTATTCTTCTCGAGTAAAAAGCCAATGACATTGTAAGAAAGGGGCACTCCTAAACGAATGTACTATATTAACCATTAAAATAATAGTTTATTTTGGAGGAGTAACATGGGAATTTTCCCAGCAATAATACCAAATGTTACGCCTTTATGGCAGAAATTTCCAAAGCAAGTTTACAATTCTTCTGTTATTTTATTTTTACCTCTTTCTAATCAGATCGCTATTCCATAAACCTTCATGGATTTGCATATTGTAAAATATTCAAACGGCAAAAATTAATACCAATGATGTGCCTAATCCACCCGGAATTATTACTACAATATATTCGGATAGCCGAATTCCTTTATTGGGCATTTTTTCATTGCTGCATTTCAGATGGGATTCCGAACGATGCTTCAGACTTTTCAGTAAGCCACCTTCTCTCATATGGGGTTGATTTTTTTATATAAAAAAATAACCTCATATAAAATGGTTTACCTTATAAAACGAATGCTCATGTTAACCGTAAGTCATCTAATAATTATCGCGATTTGATAGGCAGGACCTCTTCCTCCATGTAATACGTATCTGTTTGGTGTCTTCTGATCGGCAGTGATTTGTCTTTTTGACTTATGTAGGAGCTCCTTCATATTGCTAAAGCTCATAAATAATATTCCATGTTTTGGAATATACTACCATGTTTTAGCTATCTTATTATTGAGGCTGCTATGCCGTTTTATTTTTACGGTATCTCTACTTCTGCACTTGAACATATCCAGCACGTGTGATGGTCTCCGAGGAAATGAGTTTCGAATATTTTAACTCGAGTTCAGTGTCGCCGCCTGCCGGTTTACGCTCATGTTTCATACGCAAATTTCGAAAACAGTTTCGGTAAATATTAGGATTCACTCTCATATTGGTTCTTATGTCAGTGGGAAGCAGTACCTTCTCTCCTTTACAAGAAATAAATGCTAATCTACTTAGTACCTTCTATCTTAACCATATTTTTCTCAGTAAAGGTCATTCGCATGGTTGTTGATCACTTCCCAAGAGCCATCGCATCGTTAAAATAGCATCACTAATTACAATTTTTTTTTCTGGGTCAGCTGCAACATATGCCCAGGGGGGAGGGTTGAAAAAATTCTTGCTATTAAAATGGCAAAACCCGTACTTGCGCAGATTGTGTCACTTTTTTTTTTCCCCCCATATGTTTATATGGAAATCTGTTCTTGCACAAGTTATAATTAAAAATTATGCAACACGTAATTTTTAAATAAATAAAAGAAAATAAATGTTATTGCTATTGACTGATTCCTAACATAAAGTGTAGATTTTACAAATGAAAGGACGATGTGCACAGAGTATGCAAAGTGACTTTCGTTCAGCTCCGTGTAACTAACATAATTTTTTTTATTTTGAATGTGAAAAAAATATTGATGCGGGATTTTTTATTATTTTTATTTATTTATTTTTATTTTTATTTTTATTTTTGAGATTACATCACTTTTTTCCTCTGAATAGGTCGTGTCCTTTATATGTCCGGATAGAGAGCAGAAGTAATAACGCAGCCTGTTTCTTCCAGAATCTCTCGGGTTTTGAGCGTGAGAAAGAGTAACACCGACTCTTAGTGGGCCATTGTATCTAAAGGGCACGGGTTTATTTGCCCAAATCTGCCCGCTCGGTTCTTCTCCATGCCATTATGGCTGCTCCATGTAGCAATTTGAGAGCGTGAGTTGCCATGCACGATTTTCACGCACATTTAAATAGGACCCCTCGAGTTCACAAAACAAAAACGAAGTCTAAATTGCTCGTAATTTTATCTGCTGTTGCCGTATTGGCTGACGGAGAGCATGCAACAATTTATTCTCGCAAACTGGAGAGCTTATGTTTATTAAGTTACGGTCTTGTGCCATTAATGTGTCTACCTGCAGGACCGAGTAGGAAAATAAATGGCGGATGACGTCACGGTGTAACTGCCACTGTGTCGTCTTGAAACGTAAAATAAAAAATGCACCTGTTTGCCTTGTTAGGATCGGCAATCGGATACATTTTGTTTGATTATTCCCAGAACATTTTGAGGCCTCGAGAGTGAAAGTGAAATATTCCAGGGTTTAATTTTAATTGCTCGCCGTTTAATGTGTTCAATAATACAGTAATTCAGATTCAATTAGGACTTAGCGCCACCTAGCTTCACGGCGAGAAGCTGAGTAAAATAGTTCATTGTTCGGATGATTTGAATAAATTGGAGAGGACTTGTGTATACAAATACTGTAGATTGAAATTTATCGTCGCATCTGAAGTGTTAAGTTAAATAGCTTCGAGAGAATTTGATTTTTTTTTTTTTCGATCTATCATAGAGACACATTTATTGGTCTACTTTTCCATCCTTTGCGACTGTACCATTCAGTTGGCATTTTCCAGAATTTTATTTGTGTAGCATAGAGGCATACTTATTTGTCTGCTTTTGCAGTTGGGTCATTAGTTTCCTCTTTGATCTTTCGATGCGTGTTATGGTAGAGGACTTTCTCCCTTCATATTTCTTCACCAAGGCTTCTCAAGCAGTTCCATCTATGCATAAAGGACCATTTCTCGCTAGCTTAAAATCCTATAATTGTTTGACAGTCGATGACAGTACATTCTGCTTCCTTTGACAAGCCAACCATGTGGTGCCTTTAAAACACTAATATATTTTGTTTTACGCAGAGAAGTAAGGAAGACGTTACACTTCACGAAGATTTCATCTTTACAAAACAAAGATCCTTCGCCTTCCCTTACGTTTGATAATACTCAGATCTCCAGGTGAAATTAATTATTTTCTTGAGTTGACTTTACACCTAGCATTTCTTTATACCTGTAGCACTTCACGTGCGGTTTCTTTATCCTTCAAAAAAACTTTTTTTTTTAATGATGAAGTGCTGTGTGTAGACAAATGATTAGGGAGGAAGAAGGAATATGTAATGAGTTCTTGAGGTGGGGGGGGTTGTCCTCATTGGGGAAAACGAACGGGGAGGGGGGGAGAGGTAGGTCCTAAG
This sequence comes from Typopeltis vanoorti, assembly GCF_054136105.1. Taxonomy (NCBI): domain Eukaryota; kingdom Metazoa; phylum Arthropoda; class Arachnida; order Uropygi; family Thelyphonidae; genus Typopeltis; species Typopeltis vanoorti. The sequence goes on from NC_143557.1 coordinate 41,329,725, forward strand.
AAAATAGAGTTAATGGTTCGATGTTTGAAGGTTATATGTTGAACAGCGGAAGTTCGTGTTGAATGATATTTCTTCTTTCATGGTTAGAGGAAGGGTTGTAGTCAGCTTAGTGGAACAAAACACAAGAAAATGTCTGTAAAAAAAGACAATGCTTTATGAGAAAGCAAATGAAGTCCATGAAAGAGATCGTCTATTCAACTGATTGCCCTCTTTTAGATGCAGTTAAGATAATCAGAGATATTTTGGTTTCATCCCGAAATGTGAAAGCAATATTCTTATATCGGACGGGTTGGGAATTGTGCAGATGAGAAGTGTTTTCAATGAAAAAGAATTCCACGTTTTGCAGGCTGTAAGACTGTTTTTGATGTGATGTGCTTATGCCAGGATAATGATGGAAAAGCAAGCTTATTTACTTAAAAATAGTTAATATCACAGTAATGGTTTAGTGCATTATTAACATGGTCTTTTTCTTGGCTTTAGGATCACAAAGGTGCACTTCTCTAACCTGAAATTATTTAGAGAAACGCAGCTGTTTGGTTTAAATGATCTCATTGATCAACAAATCAGTTGAATGGCAAGAACTGTGTTGAAATCTTGTGTGGAAGTTGAGAGGCTTTCATGTTTATTTTAATGCTGACGTGTCACTGGCATTTTAGCTGTTGTCATGATTTCTCAACTGACCTTATGAGAACTGGGATTAGTATAGAATCGTTTGGTAGACTTAAATCTCTCCCCATACCGTAGAGTTCTCTTTGTGCCAACAGCTACGATTTCGTCAACTTCAAAATTGTCTCGTGGTAGTTCCGATTGGATAAATGGTGGTGTAGGATAAATTAGCCCCATGAACCACCGGCCTTATGGCGGACAGGAGTAGATAGTAAATACCTTTCTATTTCCAGTGTAATAGTTTTGTACGTGTTGGTAAGACAAAATTATAGTATTTTCTGGGTCACCTCATAACTATCGAAATAGAATAAGGAAGAGACTTCTTGTTACGTTCTTGTCCGATATTTCTTTGCCTTCATCTAAAATCATATTACGCATAATATGCATACGATATTTTTGTGAAGAATGTGTACGTAAAATGGAAGAATAATTATTTTCATGCTTATCATATTTGAAGTAATATATTATGTTTTATACCTTTCATAATTATTTTATACAAATGAGATATTTTTGCGCTTTTTAGATTTCTTTATTAGCCATTTTTGTGATCTTTATCAATACACCATATCATTTTATCGATATTCTTTCTTTATCTGTCCCTTCTCAATATCGCTTTCACAAGTTAAATGGAGGGCGGTGATTAATACCCTTGGAGGGTAACGGATGGCAATGCTGTAGCCAATGAAGTTCTAACTGAGGCTCGGCTATTGCTGTTACCCTCCTGCCATGATCAGAGCTTTAATAGCTCAATAACACATTATCCCTACACAGTCCTCTACAGATAACGGGGAAGATGAAAAGCATTCTTGCTTCGCCCCTTTAAGCCAGTCCTTATCCTTATAAGGATAAGGTTTTCACAAGTTAATAAAAAATGCTGATGTAAAGAGTGATATCCTCATTCTTTATCTTATCTTATGGATAGTTATTCCAATTCGATAAATTTTTCCTACATCGGTACTTCTCACCTAGGGACATGTTTCTGGTAATTTCAGCTTTTCATTAATACTGAAAGATGCTCAACAATAAAGCAGAGCTTAAGTGATTATCGCGGCTTTAAATTCTTTTGTGTGTAGACAAGTGTCTTGCTAGCGAAAAATGAATTTCCAATTCAGCAGCCTAATGCTGTTTGTGTGCGTGTATTCCCTTGTGACAAGCACCTGCTCGTACACGGATAGAAAGTATACACTGCTGATAGTTAACGGCTGAGGTTGCAAGAGTGCATAGCCGGCATATTTCATCCGATCTGACGAAGTGTGTAACATATTATCATATATCGTTCCGTACGACTCACTTAAGCGAGAAGCTGGTGTGAAACTACAAGGACACACTAATGAATAAAGAATCGGATTAGGGTGACCTTCTGTTGGAAATGCCGCCTTCATCGTGGCGGCAAAATATGGTCGCTTCTTGTCAGGGAATGAGTTAAGGTTACGAGGCCATGAGTGGTAGGAGCTTATTTATAGGGAAGTTATCTTCTAGGAAATATCGTGCAACACCTCTAAACTGTTGTTCCTTTTTTTTCCCCTCTTAAAGAAAATATTTATGTCACTCGTGACGTCATAAACAACACCATGGCGACAGCCCGGCCTATCTTTTGTCAGCAGAGGTGTGTATTTATTGACTACGGCTGTTGTTCGTTAACGGTGTATTATTCATTTTCAGTTGTCACGTAGGGCACTTTGAGGGGTGGTGGGTGGGTGTGTATGCAACAAGATCGTGCGAATAAATTCAGAAAGTACAAAACAGAAGGGAGTTTTTTTTTGTTGTTTTTATTGCAGTGAAAGTTCTCTGTAATGGTCTAACGAGCAGTCCATTATTTTTTTATTTATTAATTTTCGAAATATTTTTAGGTCTTGCAATTTTTTATTTTTTATTTTTTTCTTCAGTCATACCCCTGCTAGTGTGCTAAAGACAGCAAACTAACCTTTAGTACACATCCGAACTTTTGACTGTCAGTTAAAAGTAACATAAAATAGCATTACCGGAAACGTCCTGCAATTCAATTTAAATACCTGTCAACAGCCAAAAATCACTTAAGTATAATAAATTATCTTACTGTTCATTTCTGGCTGTTCGTCCAGTTTTCCTCTTTGCACTAGTTCATCTGTGTCGATTGTGATGTTCGGTTGTCAATCTCCAACAAGATGTTGGTTTTTTTTAATTCTCGAACTATCTCTTCTGTCTTGTTTTATGCTTACGCATAGCCCCACACCGTACCATGCAAGCTTTCGATAACAGATCCGATGGAATAGGATGGTTAATCCTCATTCCTCTACTCTCCTGTCTGTACGAGTTATATTGTATTCTTCTGGCCTCTTTTTACAGGATGGAGAATTTGAATTTCTTGGAGAAGAAGAAATCTAATTCGTTTGGGTTATCTAGTTCGTCTTTTGAGCAGTTTTTTCATCGTTTTCCCCGAAGTATATTTGCTAGTTTCTTATTCACCAAGTAACCTATTCACTTCTCTAAGCATCGAGTTCTACCAATTAATAACTGCATAATAATCGAGTTGCTACTCAGCACGGTTTTCAAAGAAGGAACGTAAGCTTATGGATAAAGATAAAATGCTGTTTATCTGTGGATGAAGAAACGCAACAATTTCTTGAATTTCAAAAAAAAAACTATTGACGTCGACTTAGTTTGGAAAGCAAAGCACGTCAGTGCGCGGTATACGGACGCCAATACGTGTTTGGGGCGTTAAATTCCCCTGGTGATTTAAATAACAAGCTGTTATCCATCTGGTCGTTCGTTTAAGTGCGTTGTACGGATGCAATCGACTGACTTCGGCTACTGTTTGGGCAGGAAAAAAAATAAAAATAAAATACTCGAAGTGCGGTGTGTGTGTGTAATCCAAATTAAGTGAGATTTGATGTCAGAAGCATTTGTAATTGCTTCTTAGTGCTCCCGAATTTCGATTGGGTTTTCGTAAACCGAATTAAATAGACCTCAACGTGGGAAGAGTGAGAACGAGATAAAAACTTATATTTTGTTGAATTGTTTTATGAAACAAAAGTTGTCTCTTCGTGCGTGTATGTCCCTGTACAAACATGTTATCAAAGTGGAAACTGCCACTCGGAGATTAATGAAACAAAAAAAAAATTTTTTTTATAAGTGGGACAAAGAGCTATTCGCTCATAGAAGGGTTTGCTTTGAGACATGACGTCATACGAAAAGCAGCAGTTTGAATCTGATTTTTAAAACACGAAAAGTCGCAGACGATTAAAATATGCCCTCGAGATTTTATTTATTTATTTTTGTCTTGTAGGTATTGAATCAGTTGCTTGGTGTAGTTCCTATCTACAGTGTGAAGATGTTCAATATGAATTAATATACGGAAGATGCGGGCTGTTTCCCAACATTCTCGCTCTAAATTTCTTGCTGAAATTTATGAAGGAATAAATACATACATTGATGACACGTGTTAAAAAGCATTGCCAAGTTTGTTTTTATTTTTCCTGTTTCAAGCATGGTTTTTCCAGCCTGCAAAAGTGGAGAACGTCTTCCCCTTCCATTTATAATGTCTGTACTTCCTACGAAAGTTTTGTAAAAACCCATAGCACATTAGGACATAAATGGGCCGATGGTTAACCGGAAATCGTGCTACTTAGGACTTTCCACAGATAAGTCCTTGGCGCTACAAACTTAACTAATGGAAACGGAAATTGGCAATTAAAGAATACTCAAGTGAAGTGTGCTTGCATTACCAACTCAATCATTAAGTTTTTACTTGTGCAGTTCACCTAAATTTGTGAACTCTACGAATAAATTACTCTTTATGAGATCGAATAAAATTTATTTAAAGCAAGAAATTGGATTTTTTTTTTGATTGGTTGCCATCAGGCAGACGTCACAGTTGGGATACAATTTTAAAACGCAGCGCTGCAGAAATGAGATATCATGAGTGCTATTCATTGTTACGAAATATATCTTGCTCACAACCTAATGCATTTATTTATGTATGCTATGAAAAGTTGATTTAATAGTAGATCCTGGTTTTTATTACATTGGGTTGGATGTCCCATCATCTCTCTTGCTTCCTTAAACTTCAACATTCACATCCCTCTCGCACAACAAAAATGCACTCCCAATGAGTACGCTTTCCCTTCTCTTTAAGTATATAAAATTCTTACCTTCTGTTACTTTTTACTAGTCATTTTTAATTTCTTCGTGGCATTTGCTGTTCACTTTAAAAACTTTTATTTTATTCATATTTTAAGTCCAACTTTTTTAGCCGTTTAATACAATGCTTCTGATTTTACATGTATATCATCATGTTTTAATTATATAAACTTATTTGTATAATCTAGATCAGCATATCCCAAAGTGTGATCCGCATCCCGTTCTTTGGGGGGGGGGGGGAATCCTCAGAAAATATAGAAATTCGAATACATCGTATATAATCTGTCAGTGAAGAAAATTAAGCTATAATCAGTATCTCATACCAGTAAAAATAGCGAATATTTTTACTGACAGTTTATATACCAGTTGAAACAATAATTAAGTTTAAAAACGGTATTTCCAGATACAATACAGTGTGGATGTATACACACGGTGGAATGAGGCAAATATAAAGATTACATATAATTCTGACACGATATTTGCATAAGTTATGTTTGTAAGCCTATCTTCACCTTAAAAATCGAGTCGGGCATTTTCTTCCAAAAAAAAAAAAAAAAATGAATTTATGCTAGAGAGAAAAGTTAATCTTAAATTTAAGATAAAAAGGGCTGCGTTGGATGGGGGGTGGAGGCCACAATCCTCTGCTCTCCTCACGAAGTCGGTGTTGATAGCTGTGTTTATAGAACAGCAATTGGAAATTTTTACTCCACGAGCTACTGTATTACGATAATCTGGTCGTGTTCGTAAATCCCGTAGACATTTGAAGAAGTTTTCGAGAATCTCGTGAGCGGTGTGTAAATTCAGTCTCAGATTTGTTTTCATATAAATAAGGCAGTGCACGACCACCCGCCAACTAGATTCGTCCCACGTTTTAAAGTGACTTTGCTAATTCACGTTCGCGTTTATCTCGGCGGCGCGCGCGTGCATCGAATCCCCGACATGGGCATCAGCTACAACACGAGAATGAGTAGGGGGAATCGGATGGGAGGGGAGTGGGGGATAAGAGAAGAAAGAGGACGGAATGGAAAGGTCGGCATATTAAATAGGCTTCTCCGTTTCATGACTGGAATCATCAGCATTTGGCTACTGCCTACCAATAAGATTCATCGTATGTGTGGGGTTTTATCTGTAGCATAAGCGAGGGTTTGCGGTGGTCGTACGAATCAACTACTAGCACCGAAGATACGTTCGGAGAGAAGCTAAGGTTACTGGGTACACACACACACACGACGAATTTGTTTTTCCCACCGTCGACCGAGAATGAGAAACAACCGCCGAACTATTGCTTCGGAGTGCAATCATAAAAACACCTGGCAGACGTAATAACTTTGTTATGTCCTGCATCTCCGGAACGTGCCGAGCTATCTGTAAGGTCGGGGTCATGATTTCTAAATTACTTGGAGTATTAGTCTGCGAGGCAATCTTTATTGCCCAGTCGAGCCCAAATGGAGGAATCTGTAAGCAGATGTAAGTCCATTCCTTACGGCAACAGAAATCCTAATTGGGCTGGCTGTCTGCGCATTTGATATATTGGACACAGAATGCTGCATTGTTTGTGTTGGCCAGACATTAGGAGGAACAAGCGTGAGATAAGACTGCAGATAAACTACTTGAGTCACACTCGTAAAGCCTGTCAGCGTGTAGAGATCTCTATTGGCTAATGAACATCCCTGCCCGGCCCTCGTGACAGCGTGCAGGGAAATGTCATTTCCGTGTATCAGATAACTGTTATGAACGCTGGATTATAAGCGTACTGCAGACGAAAATAATAACCCCAAAAATTAGTTAGTACTTATTAGAAGTATCATTTGTTTGTCTCTGTGTAAGGGAGGGTCACCGAGGACAATATTTACTTGACTTATGAAATGTTTACATGATTTATGGGCCCGAATCATTCTGAGTTATCTGAAATCCTTCAGGCTCTTGGACGTACAAAGAAATTAGAAAGCCATTCTAGTAATTAGTTGACTTGATTTTATCCTTAGGAAACAATTATTAGCCTTTTGTAGAATTATTGTACAATTCACTAATTAGTGGTTGTTGAATTATCTTTTACGACTGGACGGATTGTTTCTTGTATCTAGTTTTCAATTTGCAATGAAAAGAAAAAGAAAGAAACCCGTCTTCCTTCTGATATCTCATTTGAAATAAAAATGGAATCATTGATTCTTACAAGACTAATAGAATTAAACACATCGCGTGGCCACTTTATTGATTGTTGCCAACCAGCATTAGTTAGTCCTTTAAGGCCAACCAGAAATACATTGTCATGGCGAGGCAAGATATTGAGCTCTTTTTATAAAATTTATCATCTATTTAAACAGACTTATATAACAGTTAACATCCAACAGAATTTTCTTCCACAACCGACTTCGAGTTTTTCACGAGGTGGATTTAGCACCTACGACAGTGCTAACAGTAACTATGCTAGAGAATGGTCGAATCATTTTCATGTTTTTGATCTTAATGAGCCGAGTGCTTTCCTAAAGAACATTTATTTTTGATTTGAACTACTTGCTGTAAGTAAGGCATAAGCGATCATCATATCTACGCGTCCGTACCTTCTAAGAACTGAACTGTTTACAACAACATCATCCCTTGTACCTTCTGAATGTAAGACTTTGAAGGTTTGTTTTGAATGCAACTGAATGACCCTTCGTACTACTATTTTACTATTATTATTTGGCTGTTTTGCATAGTTGCTATCTACACGAGAATACCGAATAAGCAGATAAATCAGTTGAATCCAAATTGAAATTTGTTCCTTTCTGAAACCATCGCATTTAAGTCAACTTTTGGTACTTCAAAAATTGTTGCAATTTTTAATTCCTTCGTTTTATTTCTTATTCGAACTGACGTCTTTCAGTTTGGTAATTTCAGTATTAGAAGTCTCTTGCTGGATTTTTGAGGTTGTCTTAAGCAGCAACAGAGTTCTTTAGGGAGAGTTACTTACTGATTTTTTTTTTTTTTTTTTTTTTTTTTTTTACAATACTGTACTAATATTTTATTGAAAATGTGAACGAGAAAATGTGATTTTTTTGAACTTGACAATTTAAGGAGGACTCATTATAGCATGCGTTTTTTTTTTTTTTTTTTTTTTTCCATAAATTCCAGACTCAGTCACTCTTAAAACGTACCTTCCATCGTCTTCGGGAACTTCTGTGGAAAGCAAATCAACAATCAGAATAATAATAAAAAAAAATTCTTGGGTCCCTTAATGAAACCCTTTTCCACAATTAGCTGTTACTCGCTATCAAACGAAACTCAAGGCGACGAGCCACTGATAGAATTCCGACAAAACAAAAGACGTAAAATGAACTCGCACGCTTTCGTTCTCGTAATGAATCTACACAAAGCAACACCCAATGACTTATCTTGGCCAAGACAATGATCGACCACTTCCTAGCATTCAGATCAAGGCGAATTCTATAGCGAAGACAAGGGATATCGTAAACGCTATGAATGTCTTTTATCCCTCTGACTCGGAGACAGGAGGTTAATTACTTAAGGTACAGTAGCGGTAATAAAATTACTAGGAGACAAGAAAAACGTTAAGGTCAATGTCTATTTAATATCTTGATCGGCGTCCTACTAAAATAAAATGTTTGTGGGGGAATAGAGATTTTTTAATTAAATCTAGAAAGGTAGATGCGCTATCAGCCGACCAAGCCAGTCCAAAGCAATTTTTGATGTGGAGACAAGAGGTCAATTTTTGATTTATCTGTAATAATTTATTTAATGGTGATTACGTGTTTATGTAACAAAAATAGTCTGAACAAAATTTTGTACATGATCTTTATGAACAAAACATACTATTATTTACTAAAATAAAGAGCCAAAAGGCTTCACTTCGGTATTAAAACCAGCATTATTTCAAAGCCGAATAGAGAAACTATTTTAGTAAATACTTTTACGCACCAACCGAGAGTACGCTTACGGCAAATACACCTTTTCGATGTTTCAAGTTCCTTAGGTTTCTGCCTGGTCTCTGATGAAAACCAACCAGTTTGAAACAGCTGTCAGGCCAGTGAAAACTTATCAAAAATGGACCAATGGGAGGCGAATATATGGACGCTGTCATAGCGGGCATGTCTGCTATAAGGTCCGGCTAAGGCAACGTAAACACCGGCGAGTGTATTCCCGTAAGCTCTCTGGTCAAATTTCATGCGAAACTTTTATAGTTTCTGCATTCGGCTTTGAAATAATGCTGGATTTAATATCCACTTGATTTATATAAATATGTTATTATTATATATGTAAATATTAATGATATAATATTTACATATTATATCATTTGTATCATTAATATGCGCCCAAAACATGCAAGATCTGATGTCGGAATGGGGGGGGGGGGAAAGCATGAACTATTATAATAATTTCAGGGCATTGTGCTGCTTTTTAAGTGTTTTTTTTTTTCCGGCCTCAGCCCCAATAGGTTCTCTAACTGAAGGAAAATACTCCAAAGCCACTAACTTAAAATTACCAAGTCTACGAATTTTAAGTCGATTAAGCCTAATTTGTTTGAATAAACAAAAAATTACAAGATAATTTACAATAACGCGTATTCGGTGTTATAATAACCTGTATGTTTGAGAGAAGTTAGTTTAAATCTTTGACAGGCTTATGAGACGCAGTGATGTTTAGACAACATTGAGTGACTGTCTGTTTTGAATATAAGCAACTTCCGAGGGATATTATTGAATTTTGTTAAGTCCAAAATGTAATCAATTAATTTTCAAGGTTCGGTAGAAAAAGATTTTTATTTCCGAATGCGTACGATCCTCAAAAGAAATCAAAGCAAGAGATCGGTACGAGATCTGCATAAAACTCATACAAGAAACTTGCAGGAGGCGTAAGAAAGAGAAATAACACGTCACCTATGTGTGATCATCCTTCACCGAAGTCTGGTCATGCATGTCAGAGTACTGCGTAAAATGTTACGCCCTACGGCTCTGCCCATCTGCCTGGGCAAAAGGAGAGGTCACCGACGAACTCCCCAAGTCCCTAGCCCAGCTGGTGACGCTTTGCCCTCCCGCCGCTCACATGTGGCGCGTGAAAGTGTATGCAGCAGCGCAGAAAATACATAACACACGTCCGCTGTAAAGTGGCTCCTTGTGGCTGCGCTAATGGACGCGCGCGGAGGTTTTGAAGAGAGTGTTGGGCACGCGCTCAGTCCCATGGGCTCGAGCCGATGTATCTAGGAATACGCGTACAGCTATGTTCCGCGTGCTGTAGGGCATTAATGTCGTGTATCTAATGGTTAGACTTTTTTTTTTTTTCTTTCTTTCTTTCCATCTCTCTTTGTTGCGCTTCGTGTCTCTTACCATTGTAAAATTTGCAGACGTAAAGATATAAGGCTAATTTATTCACTCTTTTTACCCATCCATCTTTTATGGTGGCTCGTTACGCCACTGTTGCTGGCTTCTGCCGCTGTTTAGCGTGACATATGATCCCCTTATTAATATCCACCCGAATTAGTGTTGCGGAGCATGTCGAAATTCTTAATTCTTCTGTGCATGCGAGAATTAGACCAAAAAAAAAAAAAAAAAATCGTATCTTTTTCCAAATAATAACATTGCCGAAATTCATTACGAAGTATCACTTTTTGTTTATTTGCTTTCTCAATTCCGTTATTAGTGCAATTTTGAAATCAAATATGTTGTCTAAAAAAAGGCTGAGTAGAAATAAATGAAGTTTATCTGTTATTCAAATATGCGCGGCTATTTTCCAAGAAAAGTAGAATAGGAAAAATCAAAATTTAAATAAATACGGAAGTTGCTGCAAAATTAAATTAAGGGAAATTTTATTATGTTGTGAAAAGGAAACTTCATTGTGGATATATGGGAAAAGGCTAATCGTGTGCTTTAGAACTGGTGGAAGTAATTTTGTTGTTGCAATAAACTTACGTTTTTTACAATAATTAATTATTTGGCCCAAGAATTGTGAGAGGAAAAAAAAAAATATTTTTCCCAGTAATTTTTGGTTTTCGATTGTGTGTAGCTCGCCATCTCTACACTGCGCGATGAAGATGATTGCATTCCCTACTGGCATATCATAATTATTAGCAAATAAGACTACGCGTGGGGGGAAAAATAATGAAATAAAATTAATATATAATATAAAATAAAAAAATAAAAAATAAAAGCAAAGCACATCACTAGCATACAGCATTGGTACTGCTAGTTTGGATCGCTAATGGACAAGCAATAAACAGCCCCCCCCCCCCCCCCCGTCAATTGTCAGCCTTCTACCTTTTTGTGGTGTAGTCTGTTTCTTGTTGGGGAGGACTGCCTATCCTCGACTCGGTGGAAGCATTAGCGAGTCTTTATAGCAAGGAGAATGGTTGCCCTCTGTTCGACGTCATGTTCAAAATCCTCTCCTCTCACTAAATGTTCTTTTTTTTTTTTTTTTTTGTCTTTTCGTTTATTTCATAAACAAAAGGAAACGTAACAGTAACAAACATTGATAGTGTCACTACGATTAAAAGAAAAATCGCGCTAAAAGTGATTTGAGCAAAAATGACAAACCAAACGAAATGTACATAACATACAAACATCTCTGCGCGCGCGCACACAAAAACGCTTCCGCTTCACAGACTACCTTGTCATAAATGACCAACACTATCACATCCAAATATCTGGACCACACCTCCTATTCTTGACCGAAATTGCAGCTCCAACCACCACAGTCCACAATCACCGTCCAAATTACACCCTGCATGATTCCTTTCGCCAAAAGGGTGACACCCGACGTCACAGAATATCAAATTTAGAATCCTCTGTTTTTTTATCATCTCTGATTTAAGACTTCCTTGCTTAATTCAATAACATTTACCTCTCTCAGACTCTTCATTCTCCTATCTTCGAAGATCGACTCTCTGTGAACCAGCCATTCCAGTTTGAAATCATCATCCTTAGGTAACCTTGGTCCGATTTTCCTTTTCGGAAACTACACCACTTAACAAGATGGACGAGATGAAAAATATTTTCAATAAGCCAGGAGAGTAAAGAAAAAAAAATCAACAAAAGGCTTGCCACAAGAACTATGGCTTCTTACTTAGCATGCACTGAAGACCATAGTAAATCCAAAAGAACCATTAGCAAATCTAAATCTGACTTAACAATCACCAATAGCAAAAACCTCACCCTTTGTCCAAATAAAACTCGTGCCTTCTGTCAGCCTGCAATGCTCACCCGCACGTCCACTTCTCTCTTTCATTCGGATGGCACAACTCCTACACCACCTAAAAATCGCTCTGATCTTCTGGTATCGTTCTTTTCTTCCAACTCAGGAACAGAACCAATTTAACTCCTACCATACCAGAAACAGAACACTATGTGCATCCTGTGGTTTTCGACAAAATGAAAATATACAACGACTTACACTAAAAAGTCTTTGGACCAGATGGCATCTATCCAATAATACTTGAATGCTATGCAGTTCTGTATCCTCTCCACAATCTTTTATACTCATCTGGCACTTATCCTAGTGGGTGGAAGCAAGCATATATCCAACCTATTTCAAAAAAGGGAGATTGGACTTCTGCCAAACTACCGATATATCACCATCACCCCCAGTTCTTTCCAAAGTAAATATAATACAGAAAGTCACAACCAGTTAACTTATCCACTTAGAGGCCTTCCAATTAATCAACAACTACCATCAGTATGAATTACACTACTCTAGATCCACGGCTGATCTCATAACCTACGTCACTCACAATGGATTCCACACTTTGTCATGGACATATGCCATGGCAAATTTGGAGAAACATGTGGATTCTTTCTTGACATTTCCCGAGCATTTGATCGTGTTTAGAATCGAGATGTACTCAGTTAATTGCTGTCCTTTAGCAGGGGCGGCTTGTGCATAGGCACTGCGGGACTACAGCTCCGCCATTTTCTCGAGATATAAATATATTTATTAATTTATTTATATTTGCTTGTAATATTTAATTTTATCATCAACAATTCTCTTATTTTGTATAAAAATAATAATAAAAATCCATCTTGTAGCACTTAGGAGGGCGAAGGACGCTAGCAACACTGTATTTACCACAGCATCATATTACTACGCGCGCAAGCATATGCACGTCATAGTGAGATGGGAGCTATTAGCGTAATGCGGCACTGTCCGTCGTGCAGTTCCACTGTTGTTTATATGCGGTGTGTGCAGTAATAGAGCGTTCGTAATTATGTTAATTACAATTAAAGGAATGGATTTTATTTTTAAGTAATTTTGAATTATACCAAACTGTATAATTTTATCGATAATAAACAATATTTTTTTCATGTTAAAATTTTTTTTAAAATTTTTCCCATAATTTTGATATTTTATCCGAACACATATACACTGCACTTACGGCGTGTATGTATATTTTGAAAGTTGCAGCACCAGCACGATTTCAAGCCACGAGCTGCCACTGTCCTTTAGCCTACTGGTGTATTTCACTGTATGTCATGATATCTCCCAGTCTTTGCACTTCTCCCTTAATGTAAGAGTGCCTCAAGCTCTGTTCTGTTACTTCTACTTGTTCACCAGGGATGTGTTTAGACATTCCAAACTTCAAGATCGTCTGCAACCAATACATCAAACGCTAATTTCCACTCTTCAGTGGAGGCAAGGATAACTGATCACCTTCAATGCCACCTAAACTCAATCTTGTTTTTTCCGCAAAAGGGATTAGGCTCACCTACCCCTTACCCTCAATAATACAGAATTACTAGACTTGACCATACCTCACTTCTTGGCCTGATATTTATCTCCATTCTCTATTGGCATAAAACATCCAATGAACTTCTTCTTCAGCGTCTTAAAAAAAAAAAAAAAAAAAAAAAAAAAAAAAAAAAAAAAAAAAGGCTTTCTCTCCCGGTCAGCACATAATTTTCATCCACCCAGTAAGTAAAACTGCTCAAATCCCAACTTCAGTCGTTTGTAGAATGTACCGTTCACATGTTTAGGGTGCAAATGTCCCAAATGTTTTGTTTTCCAGAGGAATGCGATTCAACATAGATGATCCTTCCCTCAGTGACTCATTTCAACCTCTTTTTCATGGATGTAGTGTTCCAGCTCTGTCTCATTTTTACAAGTGCTCCACTTGAACTGGCAACTATCATTCCTCTTGATTTCGTTGGGAGAGAACTTGTTTTAACAAGCCTAGCAGCAGCTGCTCAACATCCTTTTTTAGTTCGACTGTAAACATCTGAATATATATAATTGACTATCGTAAAGCGTTTTATTTGCGGGGAGTAAACTAGTTCAGTGTAGCTCGGCATACATCCAATGGTAATTCACATGGCAAGAGTGGTAATTCCACTCTTGCCATGTGATCCTCCAACGCAGAGATCCAGTGAGTACGAATTTTCTGGGAAGATCCTTTTCATCTAGGTTGTCCATTGTCAGATGCGAGTATTGAACTCAAGAGTTCTTTGAATTCCTGTAGACCTATCTTTCTGAACATTGTCAGTTTCTTTAAACTAATTAAACCTGTGATACACTTTTCAAAGTGGATAGAATTAACTTAGATCCAATTGAAGGATGCGTATATTACTCTCAAAAGGAAATAATATTTGAAGCTGAGATAAGAAATGATCGGATCGCCATCGGTTGTTTATAATACCATATTGAAAGGGATACAAAGTTCCAACATGTGATCACCTTTTCTTCGGCTAGCACAGCGACGGAAGTAGTAGTATTTAACCTTCTTTATGAACTTGTATTTGGATCTGATCGATTGTGACGGAATTAATATATATAGCACTTAGAATACTTTCCAGGCTACTTTGATCTGTAAGAATAGGACTTCACTTTTAATGTTTAAGTTGATGTCAACGACCAGTCATTATTCAGAATCACTTCAGTGCACTTAAGACTATGAAGCAAATATTTATGTCTACTGTTTACGTGTCCATCAAGTTCGCATTGTTCGTGACGTGATGATCCCTGATGAGGTGTATGAATTAGTCGGTCACATAAGTGGTTTGAATTTCTCAAAGAACAAACCAGCTAGTGAACATACGCAGTAACAACAGACACTATACACAAGCCCTCATACCTTTAGTTGCTTCAACTGTAATTGCATTACGATCAATACCAAGCAACCAATACACGACCACCTCTGTATAAGCCCGGCTATCTGAGGAATGCAGTGCTTAGAAAGGTATGCTTTAAGCCCAAGATGCAATAACAATGCCAGATGAGTCAATGTCAGATTATTCACAATATTCGATGTCAGATCTTTCCAATCAAAAACCGAACGATCATTCTTTTGACCACGTTACAAAGGTTCACTACAATAAGACTAAAAAAAAAGGGGGTGGGAGGAATAGCAACATCTCTTCTGCTGAATTGATATCATTCTTTCACTTTGCTCTAAGCTTATAAAAAAAGATTCATTCTGCCTAAGAGATGCATTCTTCTGTTGAACTTTGGGATGGACTCAGTTCATTCCTACCAACAGTTCCCCAAACTGTTGTTGGCAGGCTATCCGAACTTTTCTGCATTCTGCGATAAATGAATCATAATGACTCTGTCGGTGCTTCGAACAGAGGAATCCAGCCAATAATTTCATCGACATAATTGCTGAAATAGGACAACAGAATGCACGTGTTAGCTATAGAACTAATATTAATTATTATGGTTACGATGACGCAGTTTATAAGCGAGTATTACTAATTGTGCTTTCTCCACTTATGAAGACCGTTACCACGTTTGTGAGTACCTTCAAAATATTTTTGAAATGAAGAACTTTGTGGGCTTGGTTGTCGGAGTAGTTAGCGTTCTCCAACCTACAGGTCGCGGGTTCGAATCCCGTGTTATTGGAGGCTTGAAGTGGCTTGGTAAGGTCCGGACTGTGTGAAAAATAAATAAAAATATATGAAATTTAATAAAATAGGAAAATGTCCTTACTCCACCATACGGGTATTAATGTTTTATAGGTTTACAATCTTTCGTCAATGGGAGTCGCATAAAAAAAAGTATGAAGACTTTTTTTCTCTCTCTCAGACATCCACATGTCGATATTAGCATAAAAGTTTAGTGTATTCTGACTCGAGAATACCTCGTAAAATATATAAAGACCTCTTCATTTCGTGAGTGGGGAAGGCAGTTAATGAAAATATAGAGAATAATTTATTAAAAAAACTCAAATTATTCTAAATAAATATGGATTATTTGGATAATCCTAATCGTAGGAATTGTCTGAGGTTCACAATTGTAGTCGGAAGATGGAGAAATCCTGAGCCTTGTTTAATTTCCACTTAACACGTTTCGAAATGTCTTACACAAGGATGTCAAAAAAACCCCCATAAATCAGGATATTAAAACGGATAATAATAATTTTAAAAAAAATCCGAAACAGTTCCAGACGAACCATCGACACTGAATTGGGTTCTACTGTTGTTCGTGCTTGATATCTCGACCTGCTTTGTAATTTCGCCTCGATTCCTTTCATTGTCGTCTATACATGTTTGAAGATCCCTGCCCTCCCACTCTATAAGCCCCCTCTTCCTTTAGCGACCAACATCCGTTCTCCTTAATGATAATTTCTTTTGTGGCTTAATTGTCCCGGACATCAACCATGGCTAAGTTGTACTGCGGAGGTACTACCCGATCTTAGGTGTCGCAACCCCATTTCTCACTGGGCCGGCCGTGAAGCCGTAAATATCGTAACCTGTCAAAGTTCAGAATGGCTGCGGGCCGTGAACCACGTTGCCGCAATCCCCGGAGAGCAATGCGAAGGTCATATATCAAGTACATGTGTGACGACCAGGAATTCGGATGGCCACTTTGCATCGGCAATCTGCGAATGTCCCCGAGTAGCTGTTGGCCATCTGGAGGAGCTTCGGAGCGACAGGGGACCCGAATCGAAATAAAATAGGAAGGAGAACGAGAAGTTGTAAAGGAAGAGGTGAACTATGGTTGAACACGGTTAGGTTGACGTGGTTTTCATGTCCTTGTCGGGAGATGCGACGTATAAATAAGTTAGAAATGAGTCCGGTAGCTTTAAGTAGGAGCACTTCGTATATCTGATGGTCATCTTACCTACGAAACCTGACGACCTTACATTATCCAGCGTGTTTATTAAAATTGACATAACAATGTACAACAGTATTGTTTCAGATCACAACGCCCTCTGGTTTTGCAGTGCTTTGTTCAAAGATGCGCATGCTTTCGTATGCCTGTAGATTTATATATTTTTACCACCTGGAAGTTAAGCCATGTAAGCATCGACTTTTTTTTTTTTTTAATCGCAATTTCGACGCATTTTGGAGTGGCTTAAACCAGTGATGGTAAAGGGTCATCAGAGCTGCCATCAGATCTCACGAACAGCTCAAGACTAGTGTTTGATTAGTGCATACTAAATACATCATCTAACAACGAAATTTGTAGTTTATTTTCGATTGATTTTTTTTTTATTCTTATTTTAAGACGCTATAAACACTATGGTGGAGAAAGAAGACCTCTTTCTAATAATCTCTCAAGCTAATATAAAGTTGAATGGACTGTTATGGTTTCATAACATCCGGAATGACCAAAATAAACGTCGGAACCCAACCAACTTCCGTCAGGCTAAACTTTCTGGCTTTACGAAGGTCTGCTTTATTCTCCCACACGGTGTTGACACAATACAGGCGCCCGGGATATCCGCCGCGTGTCGCTACACGTGTTTGCCATTCGGACTCCACAAAAGATGACTGAGATGAGTCTCCTTTCTCCTGACCGGCGTTGTGCCTTTTTGTCGTTAATCTTATCTAACGCCGACCTACTGCATTCACTATTACTTAGCATATAAAGGCCAGCGCCTGTTGCCTTCGTGCTATTGTGTGTCATGTGATTTGTAACAATGGGAGCGTGCGCTGATGGCACGAGGCAACAATACAAATTCGCGCCAGCGATAGGATCCCGATAGATAACAATACAAGTCTGATAGCTATATCGTGGAATGCGAGTTTATCTTTTAAAAGCGCTAAGCGTGGAGAGAACGACAGAGGAAAGAAAGAACGAAGAACGGCACAGGTTTTGCTTCATCTTTTTTGGTATTCTGGCTTTGCTGCATTTGTGTGTTTAAATGGTCCCTGGTTTAATTTCATACCTGAGTAAAAAAAAAAAATAAATAAATAAAAATAATCGGCAATCTAATTGCAGTTCAAGGACTTTATTTCATTTACTTTTCACGGACAATGCATAATCTTTCCGTGGTAGGGGAGTCAAAAGTTCTTTTCTTCTATTTTTTTTAGACTTGTTAGTTTTTTTCAACACAAATTTGGTTCCGAAAAATTGATTTCATCTTCGCCAGTCCAGTCCACAAAATTCATTACAGAACACTTTGGCACTTGGAGTAAATATTCAGTAAGAATTTTAGTTTATAAGGGGAGTGGACGATAAATTATTCTCAGAATCTCTTGTCTGCAGTTAATAGAATTTACGCCTAACTCGATGCGTAATCTATTCAATTGGTAACCCCCCCCCCCAATTGAATGGAAAAAACCAATTGCGATTCCTATCTTTAAAAAAGGTAATAGAGATGACCCTAAAAACTATAAAGGTATCAGTATACTAAATTCCTGTTACAAAATATATAGCAGAATCTTAAATAGCAAACTAATGAAATATTCCGAAAACTTTATTCTAGAAGTACAGAATGGATTTAGAAAAGGACGATCATGTATAGACCCGGCCTTCTGCCTAAAATTAATAATAGAGAAAAGAAGAGAATACAATTTAGAAACACATATTTACTTTGAAAAAGCATTTGACAAAGTTAAAAGAAACATTATTTAACATATTGAAAGAAAGACAAAAACCAAATAATATCCTAAAAGTATACATTAGTATATTTATAATCTCTATAGTTTTTAGGGTCATCTCTACTACCTTTTCTAAAAGCTATCATAAGTATATATGAAAATAATCAAATACAAGTAAGATTAAATCACGAGCTATCATATACGAGAGAGATAAACCAAGGAGTCCCCTCTCAGCAACTCTTTTTAATATCTACTTAAATGAAATAATAATAAAATGGAATAAAAATGTACATCAAGGAATTTTTGCCGACGACCAAATAATGATTACAAATTCTGAAGATAACTTACAGAAAGCTATTTTAGATCTAAATGAGCAATCCAAAGATTATGGTATGATAATATCAAAAACTATGGCCTTTAAAGGACAAGATCCAGCAAGAACTAAAATAGTAATAGATAACAAGATCTTAGAACAGGTGAATTCATTTAACTACCTAGGATGTATGATCACATATGAAAATGAAAGAGATATATTAACGTAAAAATTGCAAAATATGTAAAAATAACAGGTGTAATTAACTCTATATTTAAATCAAACCTAGTTTAAAAACAAACCACACTAAAAGTATACAATACATTAGCCCTACCGGTCTTAATGTATGGAAGCGAAATCTGGACAATAAAACAAAGAGACGAACAAAGATTAACAACAGCAGAAATGAAGTTTATGAGAAAAACTGCAAAGTATACCCTATTTGATCACAAAAGAAACGAAGAAATTATGAAAGAATTAAACCAAGAATCAGTAATAGAAAAAAATAAAAAATATAAACATAAATGGATGGAACACGTTCAAAGAATGAAAACAGAAAGATTACCAAAACAAGCCTTAAAGTACAAGCCATTAGGAAAAAGAAAACCAGGACGTCCTCTTAAGAGATTCAACGATGACTTATAAGGCCGGAACAGGCCACGCCAGGCCAAAATCCTTGATATGCATGATGATGATGCCTAACTCGATGCGTTTGGTTTTCTACGCCTGCGCAGAAAGGATCATCGATGGTCCATTGACTTATTATACAGTATAGTTGATAGAGGTTTTTTTTTTTTTTTCCCCAGATATAGCTGGTGGCTTGAAATGATTTACATTATATTAAAAATTAACCTTCACGGCAGATGAAACTGATCTATATCTTTTTTTTTTGGGGGGGGGGGAGGGGGAGCAGGAATGAAGACTGATGCGATATATAGTACTCGAGTCACTTGAAATTATTGGGGATCCCCAGTTTTGTTTGTTTCCTGCTGAGTGCTATTATAGTTTCTTCTTCTTAAATTCATCCGTTTCTCCGGACAATTAGGGGTCACGACGAATTAATACAGCCCGCATATCATTCCTCTTCTGCATCCCCTAAGGACAAGTATTCGTGCTGTAGATCTGTGTATTTCCGTCAGGGGGAAATGCCTTTACCTCCGCAAGAGACAGACTATGAAAACAAAAAAAAAAAAAAAACGGGATTCGAACCCGGATCTTTCCAACAAAAAGGGATTCGTCTATACCAGCTGAGCTATGGAGGTTCTTTATAGTTTATACCTCCTTAAAATAGAGCCGATATGCTCATCCTGACCTTTGAAAATGTCATTTAGAAGACATAAACCGTTAAAGATCATATACTCGCCAGCGTCTGTTCAAAAGTGGTTCGTTTTCTTACACCGTTTACATAGCTTAGACTCCAGACGCACAAATTATAATTACAGCTGCAGAGAACATTCTTGACTGGCTCTCATGTCCAATACATTTATGAATATTTCATTGACTTGTTTATTAATTCGATGAGTGTAGTTTTGAAGGTCTTTTGCTGTTGAAATTGCTCTGAAATTTTATTATATTTTATTTTTTTATCTGACGACTGCCATCATAAAGAATCTCAACAAATAAAATTAGGAGGAGTTGTTTGGTGAGTTTTGTGTGTGAGAAAGAAGGAATAACCTTGGCTATGAGATGGAATGTAGCTTCTGCATGGTTTCACAGCGAGATTTAATTATTTTTTTCTTAATTTCCTAGTTCATTATTCTGAAAACGACCAGGTGCTTCATCTGTAAACAGACTGAGTAGAAAGTATTCATTGATACCACAGTTGGAAACAAACTAACAGTGAAGGTACGACGTATAAGTCCCGAAGACAATATTAAGTCGATATATGAATACAATAAATGTTTTTAAAAAGATTCATTTGATAAACTGTGAAATGGGGCGGATAAAAAAAAATGCGTTTGTTTGTGATAAGTAGATGAACTGACTTTGCCCATAGTATCATAAACTTTTTGTAGTACATCAAAACATAACCTTTGGACAGCGCATCTAACATGATGACAAGAATTAAGCGAATTATATAATAAGCACAATTGTTCATTTCATTGTTGTAACGTTAATTAAATGAGCAGACGATATGTAGATATCGTTCTTTTAGTATGATTATGGCAACAATCGGGTATTATAAAAGCCTATCAACTGGAGCATATTGGATTAAGCACAAATGCATTTTCTTGTAGAAAGGGTGTAAAAAGCTTCATCAGGTTATACTGCGAGTTTTTAATTACATAAATACGCCATAACTAAAAGAATTATATAAAAAAAAAAAATCATCGAAATGTGAGAGAAGCCCTCAGTACACTGGTGACCTGTTAATAAATACACACATTATGATAAATTAGCGTGCACGGGAATGCTATTATTCGTTTTCCTTAATGCATTCTCCACCCATTATGATAATCCCTAAAATTTCTTGCAGATTAAATAAATCGGAAATCTCCATCGACAGAGCATCACCGAAATCCTCGAAGAGAATTAACAGTCGTACATACGGAACTTGTAATACAAAAGATTTAGCGCTATTCTATCCTTTAATCACCTTTTAACATTCAAAGGGGCCTTTAATATTCGAGTCGCATCTTTTTGATAACATAATTACCGAGTAAAAATTCTTCGTGTCATCCCGTCACTTGGTTTTCCGATATCGAGCGATGTTCTGTGGCCTCGCGGGCAGTTTTAGAGAAAGGCACGCGCACGAAAAGGAAGGGGGGGTGGGGATGCGCATTGTCTTTAGTAGTACTTAACATTCGAGCGAGTGATCCATAATGAGTGGGAATCAGATTGCTCGTACGTCTTTACGTTTGACTCGTGTTTAAGCCTAAGACTCCGTGGCAGCTTGCAGGAATGGTAATGGAGACATAACAGCAATGATCTCATTAGTATGATGCTGAACCGTATTCAAACGAGTTGGCGCTTTGTGATATATTGGCTCCTCTTCCATTATTGAGATCCCCACGAACCATCACGCGCTGTCAGATCCTACCCCACTTTGGAGCATTCAAATTAATGCGTGGTACATATACATAAACGTTTGTCATCTTAAAGCTTCTTACAATTCCACTGCTGATAATGGAAACGACCAGGAGGACATGTGGGGATAAATCGAATAGAATGTTTTTATTTTTATTTTATTTTTTTGAATCGTTCAGTTTTGATGAGTTTCTCTTTTAAACTGTTATTAGAAGAAAAGTTTGCACTCCTAATCTGGGAAAGATGGAAGGGGGCTTCTAATTATCGTATTGAAAAAAAATTAAAAAAATGACGGGAAATATTTTTAATGTCTTTCTCTTTTTGTAGACAGGATAACAATCGATTAAAAAAACAGACGAATTTTTTTTTGTTAAAAAAGGCCTAAAATCAGTTACAGGTAACCCTCGTATAACGCGGATGTTAGGTTCCATAGAAATGGCGCGTTATATAAGATTCAGATCACATAGAAAAAGTAGGGTTATGTTCCGAAATCGTGTTTTTTTTATATTATTATTAAATAAACAACAATGGCATACCCAACAAAAATATCTTTTTATTTAATTCTTGTAATTCATGTAACTTAAGAAAACATATAAACTATGAAACAAATACATAGTATGAAATTATAAAAATTACAAATTGTACGTAAACTTCATTGCACATAATGCATAAATGTTTTCGGCAAAATAAAATAAAGTTCATATTTTAACTGTCATTACTCTCTTCAAAACGAACATTTCGTAAATGTTCTTTATTTACGAGTGGCCGGACATCGTTTGTATAATTCTCATTGCATACTTCGGCTGGTTTAATTATCAAGAAATCAGTAATAAGACCTTGCTTACCACTATGCTGCAATATTTTATTAAGTTCATAATACGGAGCTAAACAAATATCCATTTGTCTCGTGAATTTTCCGGAGCTCTCTATTGAGGGATCATTAACCCTAAAATAACTTCCTAACTTTCTTGCCAAGTCCAATCCTTCTGCTAATTTCTTTAAACTGGATTTTTTAATGTATTCATCACAATCAGAATCTTCGGCAGAACTTTCCCCGCCATTTGGTTCGACGTCATTTATTAATTATACCAGTTCCTCCTTATTTAAATCTATTTCCCCATCAATTAATTCACTAATTTCGTTTTCAACCATATCGCAAAAGCGCTCTAAATGGCCACTATAAAAATACTTTTTTTTTTACGTAAAAAAAAGCATTACATATTGTATGTAACTCACCAGAAATAATCAGAAAATAAAGACTAACATGATTGTTAATACACTTTCCTGGCAGAAAACGAAGACATTCAACAATAATTAACACTTTCTAGGGTAAACAATTGGCGTACATGCGTGCTAAAAGGGTATTTCCCCTAATATAAATTCGCTACTATAACTACATGCGGGATACGGGCACACACAAATTTAAGGAAGATAAAATTTGATTTTTAAGTCGCACGGCGAAAAATATACGAAAAGATAAAGGGTTACTACAATTTCTAGACTGTGTTTTTGTCAAAATCGCGTTGTATAAGTTCCGCGTTATACGAGGAGTACCTGTATTCTATTTTAAAATAATTCCGTAACAGAAACAAAGCAGAAATTGTTACACGTTTTGGGGATTTTCTCCCCTGAGATGACAGTTCTGCATACGAATTGTCATCCTCCTCCACACTCTCTGTCATGTCACAAAATAAAAATGAAATACGTACAAATTTGATTTATATTTTAGTGTCTTCGATCATTTACATTTTATAATAACTATACTACTGTTGTGAGATCAACCTAGTCAACGATGTCTTGAATTTAATAATTTAAATATTTATATATTTATCTCAAACACCAGACGTACAAGAATCTATACTTCATCAGTGCGGGAGAGGGTAAAATGGTTTAAGATTTTTAAATGTGGATTTTCGGATGACCTAATATGCAGGGGGATCAAAAATTAATATGCTTCGTCTAGTGACGCGTGACATGATTCTAGATTACCCTCTTCCTTTTCGCCCTGGCGTACATATTCCTTCCCGACATAAACGTCTGCATTGTGATCCTAAACCACAATTTATGGACAAGTTCTTAAATCTTTCCTAATTGTGTGTGTGTATAAACAGCTGTTTCTATTCTAATACATTCTCTAACTCCATGCCCCCCCCCCCCCAAAATTGCTTATGTAAACGTTTTAGAAACTTTCTGTACACCCAACGAAATGATTATTCACAAACGTGAATAAACGATTTGCTAAGCCTAATTCTCACAAACACAGAAGCGTTTATAAAAGCATTCGCAACACATTTCTCCTTCTCCTACATCAAATCCCTATTGTAGCATGGAACAACATATTAATAAGCTACATAGCAGAGAGAAAAAAAAAAAAAAATCCTATTACACTCGGCGATTAGTATGGCAGTTGTGTTGTTGTTTGGATAACCGTCTGAAAACGGCCTGCGATGTAAATACTAATATAACATTTCTTAAATGAATAGTAAGTTGTGGTAAAAGGAAACTAGATCGTAGCCTGGTATATGCGAGATCAACATTTCTAAAAGATTTTAATACACAGCTCCATCTCCCTGGAGGCTGCAAAACAATTATGTCAACAGCAATTAGGAAGATAAGAATCACGGAGGCAGCGGTTTTGGTGTCGTGACAACAGCTGCAAGCAGCTGTTGTCCTAATCTCGCTGTCGCCCCCCCCCTTCTCCCCTCATACTCGTTAGCATTAAGATTTTTGCTATTGGCAGATACATACGGCGTGTTAGACTCCTGAAATATCTACAGGAAAGCATCTCAGATCGTGTTATAATAGAAAATATTAATAATAACGAACTATGTACTTTCAAACATTGATCCTCATCAGCTAGCATTGCTACATCGCTAAGTGTACATCGAATTAGTCCCAGTAAATAAAAATGTGCCAATTTTCTAATAATTGTTACACGTTTTGTCTGACTTCTTCCACACACAAACAAACTCGTTTGTCAGAACGGTTTACTGTAAAAAAATATTTAAAAATGTATTACAGGAATATATTCGTAGTTGGTCAAATTCAGTAGCGCACACAGTAGTAAGTAAACGGCTGTTCCCAGTGACCTCATGTTGCGTGCTTGTATCTTATAAAGTACAAGTATGATTTGTTATTACTCTTCTTGAATAACCTGTTTCGGAAGCATTGGGGTAGAACTTATGGTTTTCCTCATGTTACAAGCCACCATCGCGGCTATTGTGAAGATTAAATACAGACATCATCATCGCTAACAACAGCAATCCTTATGTTACAATGTATAATAATTGAAATACAGCTGTCCTATGACCGCTAGGAGAATGACGAGATAGGTTCAAAGATCGTGTAGGGATAAGATTTTTATATTCTCTCTTTATGATAGAGAATTACATTTTTCGAAGCAAAAAAAAAAAAGAAAAAAACTTTTACTGCGGTTTTCGGAACTATTACATAGATTTAACAATATTTGTGATTAGTCATGCTTACATAAGTTGAATTTATTATGTTTTTTTTTTTTGGTGGGGTGAGGGAAGGTTATTGTACACCAGTTTAATTTTTGTTTCTTGTATTGCAAAAATTTCCGCCGTTTTAAACAGATTTTTCCCCCCTACCAGATTTATAACGTTCTCTTATACTTTCGGTAGTTAGCATAAATTAGTAAAAGTATACAAAAATATACTTTTGTATATTTACGTTCAACAATTAAAAACGTGTAATTTGGCATACTTTGAACAATTAAAGAATTTTGATGTCTGGTTTTTGACATAGTTTCAACAATTAAAAACTATTGCATTATTGGGAATTTCATTGTTGAAATAGTACCGCAGTCATCAACAATAGGAATGAAATGAACAATTGTTCGTATATTTTTTTTCTGGACTATTGTTAGTAGTTTTCGCTGGAAAAAAATCTGTTGCAAGACGATTCGTGAGAGGAATCGTTGATATACTAACTGTCATTCTATGAGAAAAGAAAAAAATAATCAAACAATTGTTCACACGCTAAAATATAATTTCTTTTGTATCTTTTTTTATTCTATGGATTCATCAAAGTAACATCTACTTTTTATAATTTTGCTTCTCCATCGTTAGATAAATCATCAAATAATTTTATAACTTAACCAAAAGCACCGTTATATTCTGTATAAGAATTGAACGGTAACGTGTAATTCTTAGAGTAATGAGTGTTTACTTAGTTCGTGTTATATTTTGAAATATAAATCGCAAGCAGGAGAAAAGAAAATAACCAAAAAGATATAAATAAATATAGAAAACTGAAAATTTAATGTATGTCTGACTCCACCTTTCAAGTCCTGAAATAAATTAGCTGCCGACAATCATCAAACACTCTCTCCTGCCACCTCGAATTTTTAAAAGTTCAACTAATAGACTATCTGAATGCGTATAAGACAAATCATAACTGATTTAATATTTATTTTTCCCCCAAGTTACTTTCCAAATTTAGATCGCTTATGTAAATTTTCAAACGAAGTTGTGTAGGAACTCAACGAACAAGTTCTAGATAAAACTGCTGTTCTTACGTACAAATTCAATTTTTTTTAAACGTCATTAATTTTCGGTTGCCAACGTTTAAGGGTCCAAGCTAATGGTTTTTATGATCATTAACACGAATAAAGTATTTTCTCCATTTATCTCCTCGCCATCCGATCCAAGACGTAGTTTGATTGCTGTCGATACAGCCTCCAGCATTACTCCATCCCTTCGGTATTGGTGCTTAAAAAAAAAAAAAAAAAAAGTTCATTAGGCTGGTTGGTGTCCAAAATCGGTCACGACTTGGGAGGAAGTGGTTTCGTTCGCTGAAATATATTCTGGCTTGAGCGCGTGGCGTTTTTCACTGCCAGGCTTACGAAATGGCGCAGGTGTGAAGTGACCTTATCTGGAAAGATTGTAAATTTTCGCGAAACGTGTTTCAACGCCTCCCTTCTATTGAAAAGTGAAGAGCGATCGGCTTCTTTCGTAAAAAATCAACTCTCCCTAATCGCACCTGCCCTCCCTTAACGGTGGTGTAAAAGATATCCGGATATTTAACGTCATTAGACAGTGTTAACTTTGTATCTCCATTTATTATCATTTCCTTTTTAAATCCCCCCCCACACACACACACCAACCGAGAATGAATGCTAAGTGTGAATGCATCTCCTCAACAATCTCAATAAACGGTCTCACTTGTATAATGCTAACCAACTGATCTGCATATAATATTAGCATATGCTATCTAATAACAATGAATAAACTATACAGTATTGATTCATTGTTGCCTCGCACCGAATCAACAATACTTTTGCATAAAGTTTGAAAATGCACATCTAACAGAAGAGACAGGACTTACGTACGTACTGAAACAAGCACGCGATTCTGGCACGCACTGATTCCACCACTTCACAAGAATGAAAAAGTCTGGAGATCGCACAGACCTAACTGCATTAGTTATTATGAAGTGCTTTTCCATCACCATTCGCATATTTTAATTGGTTATAAGCCAAATGATAATAAATTGCTTATTCAGGACCGACGCTGCAGTTTCTGCACACGTGAAGCAAAAAATAATTACACGCCGTTACTGTTTGTAAATCAGTTTATCCGTTTTGTAAAATAAAAAGTCTGCGTTTCTCGCCTCGTATATGAGGGATTCGAACCCTGGTCTTTCCATCACTGGCGTCACGTCATCACTGGCAATTGAACTACGGATGCATTGGGTGAAGGCGCACTGATAGTTCATTATAAAGTAGAGTACTTCGCAAAGAACAGGAATGATTTAAAGGGATAATAAGCTGAGATGGATTGTTGATGAAAAGATCTTTCATCAATAATATTTGCACCTCCGTTAGAGGAATAATTGGTTGTCCGGTTATGCAAATAAGTCTGAGATCACCGCGAAATCTACAGCTGCTCCTAGAGATGTTTAATAAATTTCGCAAAAATGATTTGCTCGTAAGAGGAGAATACGCTGGCTCAGTTAATTTTGCAGTTCTCATGCTAGCCACGTGAAGTGTGTATCCCTTCCCATAATTGGTGTTTAACGTAGCCGAGGGTTCACCCTATAAATCAGAAAAGTAACAAGTTTATTAATGAGTAATTATAGCCCGTGTTGCCTTAGGACAAGGTCATATTTTAGGCGGTGTTTATAATTTGGCGAGTAATGCGTTCGCTGGACATCCTGCACATTATCTGATTCTGAGTGCATAGATTTCAGGAAGTGACGTCACAACTGTGGATTTTTTTCTATTGGGAGAAAAGGAAAAGATCGCTATTGAACTGTTGTGAAGTTATTCCTTATATCATCTTACTCTCGGGTATTGGGGGGAAAGCAGATTTAACCCTTAAGACAGACTGATGGTAAGAAATATATACTAGAGACGTTTTCACCTTGAATAAATTAGAAAGAAAGCAGCTTCTTACGCTCCGATGACTTCTTGTAACGACAGCATCCGTTAAGCACCTTTGTGTTGTTGGGAGGCATCACACCTGTTGCTTGTGGCCAATGAATAAAACGCTCCCGTAGGCGATTTAGCGCTACACATCGCTGCAAAGAATACTTCGTTCAGCGCTACATATCCTTGGCTCCATATTAATAACCCGAATTACAAACGGAAATTAGCTATTAAAGTTTTTCTGTTTCCGTTCACACACACACACTTGGGTGTTCATCCCTAGAACAAAGAGTGGGAACGCGATACTGGAAGACCTCGTTGGTGTTCTCTTCTCTCGTTTGTTTCGGAGCTGTAAACACGGCTTTCTCGACAGAAATTATGTTACGAGAAACCTGACACTTTGAAAGATGAGATAAGACGCCGTTACCCCCCCCCCCCATTTGCTTATTACAGTTGACTCTTCTGTACCTTCTGATGACATTAGTGATTTCTTTTTTTTTTATTTCCTTGGGTAATTTATGCTTTTTAGGTGCATTTCAAATGTTTACGCATTTTGTTAAATTCGTTTTTGGTACTTTGTCTGTCCGTACGCATGTATATGATTTTTTTTTCTGGATGGTCTAATTTCAATAAAATTTGGTATTTGAGATCTTCACAAAAAATATTATCAGGCCAGCTCAGTTTTCGTTTAAACAGAATCCATGTCAAGAGTAAAAAAAAGTTCGACAAAACAAAAGATACGAAGGAATAACTTCGTTCTCTCCGAAGATATTTATTGTTAAGATCTCTACTGTATTTTCAGGGCCTCTCAAGTTCGATTTTATTTAATCAGTTTGCTAGCAAAATTAGACGAAGCAAATTTATATATCGATAGTAATTGTTGAGATAATGATCAATGATATTAAAGAATGCGCCTTTCTATGATTGTCTACGGAAGGGGGGGGGAGGAATCATTTACTGTGTGGCAACGTTTTTTTTTTTTTCCTTTTCCATGTTTTCAAAATCTTACTTATAAAAAAAGTGCGATTTTATTATAAAAGTTGAAGGGGGAAAATCGAAAAAAAAACAAAAAGAGTACAGAAATAGTTCAGCAATAAATTACAAATAATAAAAGCAACTAAAATTAACTGGGAAACTTCTGACTTTTTTAATGTCCTAAGATCATTCTTTTGGGATTGCTTTGACACACTTCTGGTAATAATTCACCCTTCCACAACGTAATTAAAACATTTCGGAACGCATTTTGTTGAAGATTTCACATACTCTGATCATAGTGAAAGTTTGTTCAGTGAAGGCTAAATTCCTCGTTATATGGATGCTAATATTCATTGCCACCAGGTGTCGTTGTAAATGTGGTCACCACTAAAAATGACAAATTTCATTGGGAGTGCGTTTGTCCGCAACAACCACTTCGTTGATTGCCGCTACGGTCTTCTGACTTGCTCTTCAGTTAAGCACGTGACCGGTCGTAAATGCCTTTTCGCCATGAACAGAGGAAAGGCTTGTCCACTCTCCATTTCACTTAGCCAGAAGACCTTCTTACAATCGTTTCTTGTCGCTCCACCGTTCTTTCTAATGATGATTGTGATTTCCGTTGGATAACGACGGCACAGTTATTCTTTCTTTTTCAGTTGCGAAGTTGTATTGAATTGTCCTTAAATCACGTGATTAATTTCGTGGCTAACCAATTAAAATAAGGTCGATAATTTTTTTTGTCCCCGCAAAACATGAGACCCTTCTAGAAAGAGCACACACAATTAACAGGCATTTTATCCTTTCCCTTACTGCCTTAGTTGACTTGATACGAGTGTGAAACAGGCATTCCTTTTCCCCTTTTATAAATAACCCAACTTTTAAAAACAGCTAAAGGTTCTAAAAGCATAATTTACACTTTCTGTAATTTATTGCGAAGATAGTTTCTGACCCCTCCCCCCAAATAATGCAAGCATGTCAATAGTAGTGACGTGTTGAAAGCATTGGATTAAAACACTTAGCATTTCATTATTTAAAAATAACATTAAAATGTTACTATAATAATAATATAATATAGCATATAATAATATTATTATAAGTATATATTTATATATTATAAATAAATATATTTATTTATAATAAATATGAACGTGGACTTCACCAGTAGGTGGCGTTGTTCTACAACAATATGAAAGCTCTACATTCAACACGCAAAGGGCTATCGGCTGTTTGCGATTATCCAATGATCTCTGTTCAGCCTCAACAATACAAATGCTTGTACATTTTCCCCGACAGAGGGCGCCCGGACTCCTTTCCAAGTGACACGCATTTATTAAGGAGAGATATATCGTTTTCCCAATAAAAGTAAACAAGAACGACTATTACATGACAATCGTCCGCATTGTCATGCATGATATTTACCCTGCCTTCTGCCAGCCAGCTTGCCTGCTGCTCGAGTGGCATCTAATCACAGTAATTCTCACAGCGAGGAATTCCCCTAATAAGCATCCTTGGATATCAGCAGAGGAACACTTTAGCCAAACCGGCTTTCGTGAGTGCCTCTTCCCGTGTACTGCAATACTCCGGAGGGGAGATGACCGGAAATCACATGTTCCATTCAGTAAAGGCTATCTAGACCCGAAGCTATTGTACTTAATTGGACGTTATTTT
Source organism: Typopeltis vanoorti (assembly GCF_054136105.1). Classification (NCBI taxonomy): domain Eukaryota; kingdom Metazoa; phylum Arthropoda; class Arachnida; order Uropygi; family Thelyphonidae; genus Typopeltis; species Typopeltis vanoorti. The sequence goes on from NC_143557.1 coordinate 41,360,632, forward strand.
CTCACATTTTCGGGAACTCGGCCAAATCACTATGTGTACGTATGTGTGGGGATGCACTCTAGTATTAACCGTTATTCACCTTCGAAATCCACCGCGAGATCCCAAATGGGGCAGATGAAAAAAAAACAAAAAAAAAACAGATGGCATGTTCCGGTATAACAGGTAGCGAAACAGCATGTACTATTAAGAGAGAAATGAATGGTTAACGATGAAATTAATTCCAAAGCAAATCCTTCGACTCGAGGAAATTTTAAGAATATGAAGACTATCAAAAAGTGACGACACTTTAAAAAAAATAAATTGAACCAAATTATTTTAAAACGGCCCATTTTATTAATAAAGAGAAGTATCCATTTTGGCACCTGCAATTAATAACATCAGATTAGATGCAGACGGGTCAAATCTGAATGGTAACCTTAACAGGGGAGGGGTCTCAACAAAGCAAGCATCACGCATGAAACCCGTCAGATGAATTAATTTTACTGTTCATGCATCTGATAGTGAAATATTACTTGTACATACTCCGTGTGAAATCAGACACTTCTTAGCAAGATCATCGGTCATTTAATTGAGGCTTTAGAGTGGCAACTCTTAATTCATTCTAAAGACGTCACTTAATATTTACTTGGTCCTTTGCACTCTAGCACTTGTAAAGGGAACTGTGTGAATTAACGTGTGGATATAGTTTCCAACAGGATTGTACACGCGTTTTAAAACACCGCGGATATCTGCTTTGTGTGCGGTAAATGCTAAAGAGGTTACTGCTTCCGAGATTTTTTTTAATGAAAATTTGGAAGTTCTCTTTATAGAAGACTTAAGACGAACGTAACGTAATACTTCTTTTAAAAGTTTTCTCAGCGATTGTATAATTATTGAAATTTGGAGAAAATTTTAAGAAAACTAATAGTATTCACTGTTTTGATAAGTCATCCCTCTTTTCTAACTTGTTTATAACTGGAAGATAACTTCGAATAAATACAGAATGCCAAAAGTTAGTTGGTAGCATGCAGTCTACTCTAATTACAGTTTTATAATTCTACAGAGTTTGGCATAATTAGGACGCATCTTGGATGTCTTTCCGGATAATTGTCTAAATTACTGTTCACGTTCCCTTCAACCAAGTCAACATTAATCAAAGGTCTGAATGGAATCAATCATAAACAGACGGTTTGGAGATGAACTGTTCCCTCCTGTTGTAGATCTGCTTTGATTGTTGTTGAAGGCGTTCTGCAAACTTGCACGAGTTACTGATGTATGTGCCTACGCAATAACAGTGACATTTGAACATTTCCTGCCATAGAGATGATCTAGATCGCGATGACTCAATTATAAATACATAGTCTACCAATTAATTTTTTAATTACTTTAAACTTAATCGTTTAATTAACTTTCCAGAAACAATATATTTTGTATGAAGTGTCAAGTGTGTTCTTTTATACTTGAACATATCAGTTATCTTAAGAATCAATCGAGTTTTGTATCGGCAAATATAATGGCGCAAGTGTAAAGTTCCTATTTGGAGTCTCACTGAACCACTGCCATCCAGACCATCGACCTCAATACCCACTCTGTCATTTTTATTGAAATAATACAGAGATAGAGAACGCATTTTCACGCATTTTATCATATCTTAAACTTTTCTTTACTGTTTATTAATTGGCATATTCACACCTCAGGTAAGCAATAGCTTTTATATTCTCCTATTCGTGCAAAGGTGATATTTTGGCGTTGGTTGAAACTTTTCTTCTCCTCTGCACCCGATGAAAGGCGACATTATCCTCCTGTTTCGCCCAATCGTCTGTATTTGTTCCCGCGTAGTTAAAATTCCACCCACCACGTCAAGGGAAAAAGTACTTCGCTTATCTTCTTCCACTTCCATCAGTACTATGAAAGGATATCTTAATTTCTACGTCAACTTCAATAAAGTGAACTTTTTTAAACTTCTAACCACTTTGCCGAGTCCGTTGCTGCCGTAGATCGGATCGTTCGAAGGTAATCTCATCACCTTATTAACTGGAGGAGCGGGAGACACCCTACCTACCTTTGTAAAGTCAAAGATAAATGATACAACCTAGCCGCCACACCGCGATCTATCATCTCCCTCTCACCCTCATGACTAATAGAGATAGAGGCCTCCGGCACATTTGCAACAAGGCAAGCATTTATTCTATGGCTTTTTGACCTCTTTTATTCTTCACAATCCCCCTTTTTTGTCAGCTTTCTTTTTGCATTGTTCCTTCTTCATGACATGGTTGCAAGTAATTTGTTAACTAGTTGAGTTACATCCGAATGACAAGGTACCGGAACCAGTTTGCTGTGTGAATACGAGGTGTGGCCACATCATTCTAATGCTTGTTTTCATTTTGAGAACATTGTATTAAATTTACTCACTATATTTACTTACCCATGCAGAAGAAACACGAATAGATGTTTTTGTATTCTTATATTAATTCAACGCCTACGTAAAAAAGACTGTATGGGTTTGCGTGCCCACGTTATTACATGGATGCTAATAACTAGTACTTATTTAGTATCGTGGATGTTTTTTTTTTTCTGTACTAATTCTCAGTTCCGTATTTAGACTAGGATGTACAAAATGTATTGTATTTATATAGTGAATATTACGGATCCACCTATATTTTATAGCTAAATATAGAAAAATTTCAAGTTTCGAAAATTTTAATATCTTACGTATGGCAAATTGTGAAGTCTTTGAGTAAAGGAAATATGTTGTATTGTATATTGTTTTTTGCATTTTCGTGGTTTCGTTTGCTAGTGAAATAGCGAACAAAACACATGAGATATTATCTCTTTCACATTATTACTAAGGCAACTATTAAAAATTCAGGAAAAATAAAAAAACATTTGTAATCAAGCCAATACAAGGATGACTTGCTAGTCTAAAGAAATTCATATTTTTAAAATATGAAATGACATCATCCTCGCTATAAATTGGTGTATGACTATACTATTTAAAACTATGCATTATGAGTTCACAGATTGCAGTTATATTTTATTTATGCATTTGTTTAAGATTCCAGAATTATTTTATAAAAATTAATATGAATGGTACAAGAAGTTTGTTTGTTTGAATCCGCAGATATAAATGATTGACAAGAAGCTGTTTATTGATCTAAAAGGACCTCTCTTTAAATGTTATTTTTAATTTACAAACAACTCGGAAGGAAATGTTGCCTTATGTGCCTCTAACAACTTTGCATGTGTGTGTTATCATGCCGATGCGTAGACCATATTTGAATTGAGTTGGAATAACTTACGCAGTTAGTTTAAACTTCCAAAAGTAAAACCGATGAGAATTGAGGCAACAACCACTTATCTTCCTGTTAGCTACAAAAGAAATATTTACAGATCTCGACTTTTCTGGTTGAACTGGTAACCCTAATAGACAAAAGGAACCGTGAAAGGTTCAATAATTACCCAGAGGGGATGCTGGGAGATAATGAATGTATGCATCCAAGTAATTTATCTTTGCTCTAGTCGTAAGTGTATCCATTTGTCAAAAGTCTTCTCAAAATCCTTTCTTTCATTCACTGTTTAACAGCGCGAGATGATGCATGGACGCTTCAAAATGTGTTATTTGTTGCAGGTGAGCGCGTGAGGATTAATCACCCTGTGTTTATTATTGCCCTATAACTACACGCGTACGAAATGTTGAAAAGGCGTTAAGCCACCACTGAGTGAGGTGAACTTTCGGGATGTTTCGAGGTGTGTGTGTGTGTGTGATCGGCGGAGTTTTCGTGTTTTTGTTTGTTTTCCGTTCAATTGAACTGTCATTTCTGTTATACTAAGTTTGCACGATTATTTCGCATGGGAGGTCATCTTTTCCCATGTTAAATGATGACGATGCAGATAGAAGCGTTTTGTATTACCACACACACGTTGACCGTTGGAATTATCAACACCAAATTTTGCATGCCTTCTTCATTTTAAAATGTTAATTTCCTGTAATAGTTAACTCCAATAACAATCCTCCGCCCTCCAATCACGAATTGTGCCCCTTTTTTCATTTATATCACCCCAGTTTTTCTTCATGGAAATAACGATTTTTCTTTTTTTTCTTTTTTTTTTTCAAACCTGAAAAGTGGTCACTTACTAATTTTTTTCTTTTTAGAATCGTATTTAAAAAAAAAAAAAGCTGAGCATTTTTAATGCCTTTAATTTCATTATAGGGGTGAGCAAGGCCGTTTTAGCATATCTTTTTAGACTCTGAAGGAGCATTTATTGATATAAATATTGTTTAAAGAAATTAGACTAGACCACCAAAAATATTTTTAATAGAAAAAAGACGTTTAATTTAATAATTCCAACAAAACAGAACAAAATGTGAAAAGCAATTTATTTTTTTAAAAAATTAGTAATCCAAACAACACCATTTAGATTTTCTAATAAATTCTAATAAATTTATTTCAATATTAACTTTTTGAAGGAGCTTGAGATTGAATGAAAAAAGTCCTTTTTAGGACTTCCAGGGTAACAAATGCAATGCTGTAGCCAATGAAGTTCTAACTGAGGCTCGGCTATTGCCGTTATCCAGCCATGACTACAGCTTTTTAGCTCAATAACACTCCATCCACACAGATTTACTTCATTCAGATGACGGGATAAAGAGTCAAGGACTCAGTCCATCGCCCAGTTATTATAAGAATATAAGAATTATGAATGTTTTTTTTTCAATATAGTTTATATATATAAATATATAAACATAAGACCTATTTCTACGAATGACTGTGAGAGTCTACCATATCTCTTCACCGTATCAGAACTGCCTCATGTTTCAGACTATTGAGTGAATTTTCTTGAAGGTTTCGAAATTCTTAATCTCCATGTAGTCTCCAAGACTGTCTTAAAAAGAAGGAAAAAAAAGCATTATCTCAGAACTCTACCTTCATGCAATAGATGACAGAATGAAATCCTGAATCAGCAGCAAGGCTTTCTGTTTACTGGAAACTCATAAACATATACGCATTCTTATTTTTTAATGTTGATTCCATTTCCATAGTTACATATCTGTAACTTCGACTTATATATATTCGTCTTTTTCTGTGAAAGAAAGAAAAAAAGAATAGAAAACATCCTAGTAAGAGTATAGAGCAGTTTGAATCGGGAATTTCGTCTGAGACATTTATTTGGTAAAGATGTCGTCAGAAACATCTCCTTAAGTGCACTATTCCTAAGAGATAATGGAGATATTGTAAAAACTGAAACTCCCTCCCTGCTTGCTGTAGACAGGAAGGAACCACACAGCCATGTTTCAAGTCGAGGGTACAGACATATCGGTTACCAGGAGACCGCAAAACGAGATATATTCAGTTGTCTACATTTTCAAACCATTGTTATTCATGGAGCATGTGGAATCTGATAGCCTTTACAAGTCATGTATTATAATGTTCCGACATTACATTTACCGCTTCCGAAGAATGGAAATATCGGGGAGTTCGTCTTCTCGATCCTCCGAATCTGTATTGCGAATCCATTTTCTCTGACAATCCCTGGGTGCTTAGGTCTAGAGTGACAAGATTGCCCGCCGAATGTCATACATAAAAGAGCAGGCCCGCCTCATCCTTACGGCGTTATCGAAAATGGGCTTATTTCGATGGTCTTTGGCCCGAAGCACTGGCCGCATCTGAACGACGGTATTCCCGCGTGGGTCACGAGGCAACACACGACCGAGGCCCCTTGGATCGATCGCTTTGTAATCAAATGCGGAATTAATACCGGGCGCGGGGCGAGAAGTACGAGAGAGCGAGCGAAAGGAAGGGGGGATGGGTGGGCTGGAGGGGAAAGAAACACGGTAATCACATCAAATCACGCCACTATCGCTGACAATACTGTCGGAGTGTAGCTGGTTTACAAAACAAATGATGATTCTTTCGCTCCAAACAAGATTATTTTATTAGGATCCATCCGCTATCAGTCACTTAAGCTTGGCGACTGCATATGGCCACATGTTAAACGGCCGGCAAAATACCCTGCTCCAGATCGTGTTTAGAACGCGCCGAGGATTAGGGAGATCTTGCGACGTCCCTGTTGTTAGTATGGTTTGTTGGGTATACGAAAATCCTACCACCCGTCTTTCCAATTTGCTGGCGCACCACGTTCCCCTGCGGGTGCCCTTCCCAACTGTTTGTGTCTTCGCTAAGCTCATCTGATTCTTCGTCATCGCAAACAAATGGTTGGGATTGGAGGTGTGCGTCTGTTAAAGGGTGTTCGCATGCATTCGACGAGGAAATAACACTGTCTGCGAGAGTATTTAATCTTAAGTTTCTATCATTCCTTTCATCAACTTACTATTACCACTGTTGTCTCTCTGCTGTGCATTCCCCCCCCCCCCGTTTGTAGTGCGTCCTTCCTTTATTTAAAAACTTCCACCTTTTCTTGGTTTTCTTTTAGTGTATTTTATTTAGTATTTAATTTGTCTGAAATCTTTCGTTTGAGATCTCATTATGTTATTATTTTTCAATCGCTTTTTTGCGTGCACATCATTTTATTGAAGTAGGCAATTCAGATAAAAAAAAAGTTTCCTAAATGTAATTATTTACATTACGTGTAAAATTACTACTGACTTTATATGCGTAACTCACCAAACTTGTTCTTCCTTGCACGTGCTGATAATAGATTTTTAATATATTTTTTACTTTTAATTTTGATGAAATTTTTAAAAAGTTAAAATTTCCAACCAGTCGCAACCTGAGATTATTCGCCTACAATTATTTATTTTGGAAAGAGTTGCCGATTATTCCGGAAGTAAGTCAAACTAATTCCAATGATTTTAGAATGCGCACATGCTTCACAAAATCATTAAATAGAGCTCATGAAGCACTTAAAAGACGTTGCAACTGGCATTCATGTGCAATATTTATTGCATTTCTAGAAAAATTATAAACAATTTCTATTTTAGGGAGATTTTTTTTTCTGTCTTAAACAGAAATTCTCTACTGATTTTTTTTTTTTTTTAGATTCTTTGTTCGCTATTCAGCTGTGAAAATAATTATTTGTTTTAATTTCATCAGAATAGTGCAGCGATGAAATAGGGTCTGATCGAAATTATTTGCTACACAACGGTGCGCATTTTTCTTCTACGCAGATTTAATTTTTTGTTCTTTTCTTATTGGCTAAAATAATAAATTTGGTAATGTTCAAAAATAAATTGTAATCACGTCACATGAGGGGGGAGAGAGAGAGCGCTATGTACGAAGCCTTAGTGCCGTCTCCTTTTCTTTTTCCCTCCGTCCTCCCTTATCTCATTCCGAAATCTATCGACTAGCTATTTGCTGTGCTCCAACAGACTCGTTGAAAAGAGCGCATTGTCGGAGAGATGAGAGTCGCCATCACCCAAAAGGACTTATCAGTGCAATCCTTTTCTTCTAGAGATAATAGCGTCCGATAGCACCGCCCCGCTGGGTCATCCAGCACCGGGCGAATCAAGTGACAGCGATATGTTCGACATCCTCCTAGCGACATGACGATGTGCACGCTTAGCTGAGCTCTGAGGTGGACAGATTTCGGCAGATCTTTGCCTCGCGCCCACCAGATCGCGTGGACCAAAGCTCACTCTCGCGCGTGGGTAGACTTTGGGCGTCCATTAACGCTCGAAATGATGTCACTTTCGCGCTTCCAGGAGCCTCCGAACTTAGCTTTTCGCGTTGAACCGAGCATAATTCAGTCGCCGGCGAGCATAACGCGGCATGGCGGACGTGTCATTTGGCTTCAGGCGTGATTCCAGATCTCTGCTCCCTCGTGAGTTGATGTCCGCGTCTGGACGAACGTCCGCTTCCCCCCCTCCCCTTAATGTATCACTGCGGCGAGCGGAGAGTAGAGATGTAGCCAAACCCCGCCAGCCCACATATACAGAAATTAATAGGCCTATTCCCAGGAGGCCGACAGTGCTTTGACTCCGGGATCATAAAAATTAATGCGTTATCGATGAGTTGGCCGACTGTCCCAGAAATGTGCCCCTCTTTGCTCGTCCGAAGATAGCAAATCTGCCGGAGGAATAGTGCGTGAAAAAAAAAAAAAAAAAGCGACAGCAGGGAAAAAATGATGCAGCCTTTACGATGTGTTTCTAACCAGCACCAGCTTTATTGCAGTTAAAGATGCTTCTTGGAATGATGAACTTGAAACAAAATGCAATAAACGTGCGTATTGGTCTAATAAAATGATCACGTGACATATTTCTAACGTAATCTGACGGATTCATGGTTTGCTGACTTAATGAATACTATGTAGGTTAGAAAGCTGGGACGGAAATTAAAATATTCTTAGCAATTTCATGCAAATTTAAACATCGGAAAGAATCCTATTCCCATGCCCCCCCCCTATCAACAAACATATTTTACTTCACTTCTATGGATCAAATAGCGCATGCGTATTTTATTCATAAAATCAACCCCAAAATGAAACGCCTATATCGTTGCAGACAGAAGTAGGAAATGAACTTGCAGTTCAAAATAACATAATCATGATTTAAATGTTCTTGGAAAGATAAATATTTAGATACGAAAATAAATAATTATTTATAATTTAAAAATTGATTTGATAATTTTAAAGCATGAATCACTGCTATTAGCATTTATATTATTTTAATGAAAATAATTAAAATTTTTATCATTAAATGCATTTTAATTCATATCATGAGATTTTAGATACTGAAATAATTTTATTTCAGTATCTCTTTAAATGAAACTATCAGAATCTGTGTATGTATTTTTGATTGGGTTTGTTTTGTATGTGACAAAGAAAGAGAAGTAGATCTAAAAGTAGAAATAAAAAGAATAAAGAAATAAAAGCATTAAAATAAATTTAAAATAAATAATTAAATAAAACTCTATTTGAGAACTAACTCATGCAGAATAACACAGAAATTTGCCATTTCACGATATCTTATAAAATACACAATAAAATAGTTAGTCGGTATTAAGTACCAGATCGACATAATAGGGGTGACTGAAGCAAAAAAGACAAAACTGGTGAGATCTTTCTAAGCAATAAATGCAAAATGTCATATTCAGGGAAAAGAGGGAGTAGCTATAGTATTGAACACTAAATATGAGGATGATAATCTTGAATGACATGCAATATCAAGTAGAGCGATGCGGGCAAATATCAGAATGGGGAACTGGACAATGAGACTTCTTTGTGCCTATGGTCCCACAGAGTAGGAAATGATTGGCAGACATACAAAAATATTTTGTGAAAATTTGGAGAAAAGAGCAAAACTAATGATAATGACAAATACCTGTTGGATTTCTGCTCAGGACATGGACTGGTTATTACTAACACTATTTTCCAACATAAAAATGTGCTCAAATTCACATGGAGAGAAGAAACAAGGAATAAGAAAAGTCTCATTGACTATGTTATTGTTGATAGTGATGTTTTCTCCCTGGTGCTAGAGGGTACAAGTACGAAGGATAGAATTAGAAAGTGATCACTATTTAGTTATGAGCAGGATAAAATTGAATTTCATATTGAAAAGAAAAGTGTGTAAGAAAGTTTTAAAACGCATCAGAGTTGCGCAGCTTTCAGATGTGAACTGTAGACTAAAATACACAAAGATTATTCAAGAAAAAATGAAAGAGAACATGAACCAAACCTTGGAGATTCAGTGACAAGCCATGAAGAAAGCCCTGATTGATTCAGCTGAGAGACATGTGGTGAGGTTTGCAATGATGGAACTCCGTGGTGGACACAAGAAGTTAAAGAGGCAGTGAAGGAACAGAAGTAAGCATATTGAAAGTTCCTGGCGAATAAGTCAGCTTGTGCTCTTAGAGAATACAGAGACAAATGTAAGAAAGCGAAACAAAACTCAGGGGGCCTTCCCCTGAGTTTTGTTTGGTAAGAACATAGAAAATAAATATCAGGAAGGTGCAAAAATATTATGGAAGCTGTTGAAAAGCTCAGAAATGGAATAAAGAGTGCTGTAAAAAGAATTGTAGATGATTAAAGATGACATGAAAAAAACTGAAGATAAAGATGTTCTAGATGTCTGCAGTACTTACTTTGAAAGACTGCTAAATGAAACAAGCAGTGTCAGCACGTTGGTAGCAAACTCCCAAGAAGAATGCCATCTTGAATATATATCTGTACTTGAAGTAAGTTATCACAAACCTGAAATGTGGAAAGGCAGCAGGAGTAGATGATATTCGACCAGAAATGTTAAAATATGGAGTTACTGTATAAGTCTCGCAGTGGTTACATTGCGTAATTCAGAAGGCGTGGTCAGAGGGTCGAATTCCAGATAATTGGAGTAGAGCTCTCGTAGTACCCATATATAAAAAGGGAAATAAAACATTGTGAAAATTAGAGAGCTATTTCACTACTTGCATAAATCTTACCAAGTGTTCTTGGTAAGATTTATGCAAGCGTACTTGAGAAATGGCCGAGGAAAATTGTGGAAGGGAACTTGGTGAAGAACGAGTTGGATTCAGACCAAATAGAGGCCGTCAATATCACATTTCCACTTTAAGATAAACAGTTGAGAAATCATGAGTATGTTAACAAAGATCTGTATTCAAGTTTCATAGATCTAGAAGAGGCAAATGATAAGGTGCCAAGAGAGAAGCTATTCAAAACACTATCGTCATATAGTGTAAATGGGACATTATGTCAAGCATACTTAGTCTTTATATGAGTTTAAATCAGCAGTTAGAATTGAAGTAGGTACAGGAAGATGGTTTGATAAGTCGAGTTTGTGACAAGGATGCACATTATCTGTATTGTTATTCATCATCAATATGGATCACATTATGAAGGAAAGCGGTATTAAATCCGATATAAAAATTGGAGTTGCTAATCTGAGCTCTTTACTTTATGCAGATGATGTTATACTTTTAAATAAATCCAGTACTAGTTTGCAAGATTCCCTTACTAAACTAAATGACTGTTGTGATAAATTTGGTATGAAAATCAGCATTAAAAAGACAATGAAGATAGGCAGAAACATTGAAAATATCAACTGCATCGTGAATGGAGAACAAGTGTTCTCTGCCGGGTTGACAGGAAAAAAGACCCAGAGGAAGACCAAGATATAGGTCGATTGATAAGGTAAAAAGTGTCTTAGAAGATAGAAATATAAGATCTGATAATGTTGGAGTCTTGACAGGTAACAGACTGATTTGGAGGAAAATTGTTGAGCGGAAGTTAGTATTGGTGTAAATTTTTCATGTAGTACTATCATAATTATTCTGTTCACCCCTGAGAGAACATATCAGGAATATGATGAAAGCGCCTAAGCTTCTTTTGCATATCAAGTTGAATGTCGTGCATTGCAATTTATGTCATTATCACCCTACTAAAAACCTATACTTTGGTGTTTGGAATGTTAAATTCAACTGTTTAGCTTTCAAATTTCTAAATGGTTTCAGAATAAATTTCACCAATAGTTGAAGATATTTATTCATTATTTAAAATGTATAAATTATTTTTTATATTTAAATAATTTACATATATTCCCTATTCATTTTGATTTCAATAATTTACGTAATTTAAGTTAAATGCATGTTATAATGGCATTTACTCAAATATCTTTAAACGATACAAAAATAATATAATTTGGAAAGCAAGAGATCCCAACAATCTGCTAGTTTAAAGTGTTAAATTTAAATATAACTAAATAGGGAAAAGTCAAAAGTATTTCTGATAGCATTGCGATGCAAATATAAATTTCACTGTTGAATATTACTGTTTTGCAATTATAGAATTCTACGGTGAACAAGATATAGGTATTAGGTAACATCGTTTCAAGATATCATTAAGTGTGCATTTTCTTTGTTTGCTTGAGAAATTGTGTAATTTCTCTGCATTCATTTGATGGATAAGTATATTTCTTGAAATTGCTGGCAGACTGAGTCGTCTGTCACATGTTTACTTTTTTCATTCCATTTATTTATTTGATTGCATTCCATATTACGTGTTTCGTGATTTAAAATTTGTTTTTGCTCATTTGTCATCTAATGTTTGTTCGCTAAATTAGAATATTAATTGTATATATACAAGGAGAATGAATTTAATATCAAATGTGAAGATAAGGGATATCATTGCGTATGTGAGATATCATTGGTAGTGCGCATATTCATAAGTTTAATGTTGAGTTCAAAATAAAGCCAGTGTCTGCGCATGCGCAGGCTTCTACCAATAAGAAACATTCCATTAATAAATATTATTTTTATTAAATGAATAAGCATTTTTAACTTCAACTACTGTATTATTAATACTTCTATATTATTATTGATGAAAATTAATATTTAGTTAATATATGCGTTCCTTTTACATACGTTTCCTTACAAAAATGCTAAATGAAAATAAATAAAATTTAATTTTCGTTTTAGGTCATTATTTATGTTGCTTGCTGATTGTAGCAATGATTGTCTTGCATAATAGCTTGTGCCATTGCCCGTAATGTTGATGTTTTAGTTATGGAGAAGACCATTAACATGGTGGATGTAATTTATCTTTTTTTTTTTTTCTTTGACGAGATCATTTTCTAGTAATCTTTTTCATTGTTTCTGTTTCATATACCTGTACTATCACAAACTTCATCTGGAGTTTGTCCATATTGAACGTTATGCACTTTTCCTGCTTTGTTTTTTTTTCTCTCTCTCTCTCGTTATTTCCCGGTGGTTTGGTCATTCTTTCTCTTTCTGTGCCTCCACCCATTTCAGAGGGTTATTAAGAGATAATGACCGGAAACAGAGGTAATCATTTTCATAGTGATTGAGGTGTGTGGGGGACGCGCGCGCGCGAGATCAGCTGTTTTATGATGTTATATAAATGTACTTCTTTATTTGGAAACGCATGAAGCATTATTCCTCGGGTGTAATCTTCGCGTCTTGTAAGACCTATGCGGTCAAGCTTATCATTCACCATGTGGAGGAAGCAGTTCAAGATTTATGGGGTCATGTTTAGATGAGCCAGGAAGAACATTAGATGAGTATAAAGAGAATCCTATGAAAGGATTAAGGCAACTAATGCCGCGTATTGATATGTGTGCAATGCAGTGAGTCAGGTTCTGATAGATGCCACACACACACACTATTTGGTTAAGGCTGTCCCATTTACGTTGAAGTTAGTTTCGGTAGTCAACTCCAAATCAGAAATATTTCGAAATTAAAGATTACTAAAATAATGACATGAACTTTTATTTCATAAGTTTTTTTTTTTCTGTCTTTGCTACATTTTAAAATTTATTGGAAGCACGTGTTTTACATTTTCCATTAAGTCTTCTATTTTTTTTTTTTTTTTAATTTGCTGTTGTTCGCGTTGGTCCGTGTGTTGCTTTAAAAAAGAATATTAGCTAATAAATAATAAACTTTTATTTATTTACTTGAGAAGAAGCAACGTGCAGTAGACTGTGTTAATGTTTCTTGGGTCAAGTATGGAATGAACAATAAATTTGCATAACATGTTAATTGGGATAAAAATCTGTTTATCGTAATCTTGTTCATCATATAAATTCACTACATTTACACACAAGAAGAGAGAGCGATTCTTTTTCGAAAAAAAAAAAATAAATCCCTTAGTTAAAAATGATTTGAATTAAATCCTTAATTTAATTTAAAGGATAATAAACGAAAAAAATAATAGGATAATTTTTGACTTTAATAATATTTGATATATTATTAAAGTCAAATGCACATTCGATAATGCCCGAACATCGAGTGTGTTAAATTTAACACTGGTAAACTTAAATTATGTTGACTGCGATCTGAGCGCCACTCAACTTCTTTCGGTGGAAGCAAAGGAAAGTGCTAAATCCAGTTATGAATGACAACCGATGATTTTATTGTTCAGTACGTTTCTGACTCAAGTCCACGATTCCACTGTATATCAGACATTCTGGTGTAACCGTTTTTGTTTATCCAACTCTCCAGTGTGTACCTAACTTGAATGTACTGTTGCCAACATCGAAACTATTTACATATATTTCTTACAGAATAGCAACAGAATATATTCGATGTACAAAGTGCTCTTTGATAGATATCTAAAACCAACAAGCCATTATTTTCTTTGTTTCCTCCTAAATTACTGTCACTCATTTTTATTGACAATCGGCTGTCTCTTTCTTACCTTTGGCGATCTGTCTATAAATCTGAAATAAAGATCTACTTTTTCGTTTGTCTATACGAGCCCGAACCACTTTTTATTTATTTTTTTTTATTCTGTATACGTTTCTTTTCCGACTGTGCCTCGACGGGGTTCCATGACAGTGAAATCCCTTCATTCCCCTACTGTCCCACATCTTACTTTTTTTCAATCCTCGCCCACAACGGGTATTGGCGGCTCCACAAAAGCCACACCATTTCAATAAATCCATACCGATACCAAAGGAGGCTGTCGCAGACGGTGTGCGCCTGCAGCACGCGGGGACTCTCAGTTTATTTCATTCATAATTATTTCTTTGTTCCCAATAGCCCGCTCCCAAGGTCCCCAAGGTGCCATTGTATAACGACTACGTTGGAACAAAACGCACGCCTCCGAAGATGATTTTTGGTGCCTGGATAATAGAATTAGGTCCGTGGCCATATCAGGAGGAATTGGAAGCCCGTCTCTATCCAGTTACCGCACGGCATGTACTCTTCCTGGCTTTCTGTGTGTGTCTCTTTCCCCCCACATCTTATGAAGTATAGATGCTATTTCGTCTGCAGTACGAGGCCATTCCGTAGAACGGCTGTTTGTAAACCACCCCTGCTAGTAGCCTTACTGGCCCTTTTTCTTTCTTTTTCTTTTCTTCTTCTTGTCCTTCACTTTGACTGCATTCACTTAGCTCACTCACTGCTTCCCGAATTATTTTGAGACAAGCGAATGGCTGTAACAGAAAGAATAGGTAATTTATTTAGAATGCATTCCAGGGTGTTTTAAATCTATGGAAATACTCGAACTAAGCGTGCTACTGTCCAAGTAATTCTGATTCTTGCAAAACTATGTTTGTTTCTGTGTATTTTATGACTCAACACGAAAATTGCATTTGCCTTGTTTGCGATATCCCAAACGGTGAGCTAGGCCAGCTTACAATTGAAGAAGGAAAGAATGTACGGAACTTGTGTTAATGTCGAAATACAAGTAAGCGAATGGCAGGCAAGGGAGAGTAGCTGCCTGGTGTTTAAGTTAAAATAAATTTAAGTGAATTAAGATAGAAATTTTATGAATAATAAATAAAAAATAGTTTGATTAAATAGAGATAAACAAATGAGAAATGATGGCAAAAAAATGTATATATATATATATATATATATATAAAAAATTAAAAAAAACAGTCAAAAATTTAACAAAAAAATAATTGGTGGATGTCGCCATTTTTCATAATTAATATCATGCAAGCTAGCAAAGAAGTGGGACACCAAAAAAAATTTTTTTTTGTTTTTTTAAAAGCAATAATTTTGATTCTTCAGCTTTAATGACTAATTAGTATTTCATGGTTTACTGTAGTCATAAGAGTCTCCTTCCAGTGTATTCTTCCTCGCTTATAGAGGAATGATTTTATCCATTTAAAGTTTCAATTTAAAGTATATCGAGAACAGTTAAAAAATATAAATAACTGAAAGCCTAGATGTCGTCTTGCATAGCAACGGCTTTGTTACTGGGGAAACAATTGCTATGAACACTATGCACGCTCATACCCACAATTCAGCAGTGATACCAACTTTCGTCTGCTAATGTTGTTTTATGTGCGTAGATTGTATTTTATTGCTGCTATTCGTCAGAGAAATGTTAAAAAAATAATAAAAACAAATGACGAATTGATATTGATACAACAGCTGTTTTATAGTGCTATTATAAATATAATTTAGTAATAATACTTATATGATTACTCTATTTAACACTTTATATTTAAAACCGGCAAAAGAAAAGTGGGCGTTGAAATGGTATTCAATTTACTTGTATGAACAGTGTGATTAAGGTCTGTTTTGAATATGTTTGTTTCCCTTAAAGAAATAAACAAATTATTGACAGAATCCAGATACTCCAACCTGCCTGGAAAATATTTTTCGATAATGGTGCGATACCAGACAACGCCTTTTGAAGTTAAGCCTAATAAACTAGTATATGAAATATGCTCTAAACTTTCCTGTCTTTTATTTAGTTTAATAAGGATTTTAATCCAGATAAGTTTAATCCAAGTAAACGAAACTGTTTGAATATGGACGAGCTAATTAAAAGAAAAAGAAAGTAAAATAATGACATATAATCTGCCTTTTTTTTTTTTTTCCCGGAGATAATGAGGGGGTTGAAAATGTACTTCTTAGAAGGCCTCATAATAAGGAAAAGTGGTTTGTTCCCGTGTTCTCGATAACAGGTGGTATGCGACGCTTAGCTAGAACTAATCGCGTGATGGTTGCTCACCCTGAATTGTCATCACTCCAAAAGACCAGCTACCGGTGTTAATTTATAGCGGATCAGTGCCCTCTGCTGGCGACCTGCTTGATGCTCATAACAAAAGTGACTTTGAAGAAAATCTCAGATACGTCAAGAAGTATAAAGAAGGGAGGGTTGATGGCTTTTTTAAGGAACTTTGGATAGATGGTTTTGTTGAAACCTGTACTTAGAACGGGTATTGTCTGCTAATGCGTAATAAGTGAGTGACTGAAAACAAATACTTTTTTTGTTGTTGTTCTTAATGTAAGACGATATTTTAAATGTAAAGCCAGCAGTATTCAGTGCACTATAAGGCAGTTTGCTAACGTTAACTTTTTTTTATAATTTAAGACACTTGGAAAGAAAAAAAAAAAAGGAAATGTGCTTAGAACTTCATAAACATTGTAGACACGTCTGAGATATTAAGATGCGTTTCGTGAAGACCATTTCTTAATAATATGATGACACATTACCATTATTAAATGTTTTATTTTTTTATTTTGGTGATCATATTTCCAAATGAATTGAAAGCATATCTAACGACAGAATGGGGATCGTTTTATTTATTATTTTTTTTTATTCAAGGTTTAATCTTGAATAAGACAGAAAAGGTGAGTCACCAAGAAGACATTTAGTGGCATCAATATTAAAAATTTTGTGGATCTTGGTAATAATTTGCAATTCAGTTTCCAGACAGGAAAAAAAAAAGTCCGCTTTATTCCATATTAAGCAGCCTTTTCAACTAAAACACTTTGATGTTACAATCCTCTGGAGTTGTAACATCATCAGATTGGATTCTCAGTAGCAGTGTCGGGTTTAGGAATAAAGACCAAAGACATTGCATTGAATTTAAAGTTAAGCAATCTAAGGATATGTTATTGTATATCTTTAGATTGCTTTGACCTCTTGTCCTTTCTTTCAGCAATTGTAAGTTCAAGTTGGTAAGTTCCTTTATGCTGTTCATCCAACTCTTTTGCGGTCTTCCTTTCCTTCTCATTCCCTTAATCTTTCCCAACACAACTGCCTTTTCCAATGATTCATCTTCTCGCATAATATGACCGAAGTACATCAACTTCTGTTTAGCAATCATCGCCTCCAAGGAATATTCTTTGTTTATATTCCCTAAAACTTTCTTATTAGCCATTGTTGCAGTCCATGGGATTCTTAATAGTCTCTTCCACACCCATAATTCAAATGAACCAATTTGCTTTCCATCTTTCGTCTTCATAATCCAGCTTTCACAACCATACATTACTACTGAAAATACCATTGCTTTAACAATTCTAACTTCCGTGGCCTTACTCACACCTCTTTCTTTCATAATTTGTCAGGTTTATCATCGCTTTTTTTCTATGCCTATCCTCCTTTCAATTTCATCTTGACATTTAACATCATTTCTGATTCTGGACCCAGTAAATCATAACTTTCAACCATCTCTATTTTATCTCTCTCTCTCTCTATTATAAATTAATGTAAATTGCCAGAAGCCATCACTTTTGGTTTGATTATGTTTAGATCAAGCCCGACTTAACCAAAAGAATTAACCATTCCACATCTTTCTTAGTTTCTGCTATGAGAGTTGTGTCATCTGTGTATCTTAAATTATTTATTTTTCTGCCACCAATATTAATTCCAGCTGGATCTTCATCTAAATCAGCCATTCTCAAAATATATTTTTATGAGAACAACCCTGCTACACCCCTTTTTCTATTCGAACACTGTTTTTTCAAAGACTGTTTTTACTGAAGCTTCTTCATTGTCATACAGTTGTGTTATCAAGAGAATTAGATGCACAGATATTCCCATTGATCTCATTACAATCCACAATCTGTTGTGATCCACACAATCAAAATCTTTCTTATAATAATAATAAAAAACAATATATGAATATTTCCTTCTGAAATTCTCTTGTTCTTTCCATAATCCATCTCATGTTTGCTATCTAGTCTCCAGTTCCTCGACCTCTCTTAAAGCCTTCCTGTTCTTGTGGCATTTCTCAATTCACATATGGCTCCAACCTTGTTGGATCACTTTCAGCATAACTTTACTTGCATGTAAAATTTAAGAGATAGTTCTATAATTCTCACAATCCTCGAGATTTGTTTGATACTGGGGTGAATACTTATGTTTTCCAATATCTAGGCCAGTGTATGTTCTTCCAAACCCGTTGACAAATTTCAGTCAATGTATACAACTATTTCATCCCCCGCTGCTCTCGATAAATCCACCGACACTCCAGCTCCAAGATTTTTCATTTTCGCAGCTGTTCCATTCTGATATCATTTGCTTTTCATTATCATGGATTCCTCAACAAATTCTGTCCTTTCAACTTCTTCCATCAAACTTATTCCCGAATTACTTTTTACTATTAGTCTAAGGATAAGCTTCCCTATAACTTCATTTGTCTTTCTAAACAGATATCGTGTTTTACCTGTAAGCATCTTTTATTTTAGATGTCTTTCTTTAAACTTTCCTAGCCTGTCTCTGGAAATCTGTACTTGTCTAACCATTCTTTGTTTCTCTTAAGTTTCATTTTTCTTCTTTCTCCTAATTGAATTCTTGTGAGAGCTATTTACAATTCTTCTTAAAGTACTGTGTATTTCGTTTCTTCTCACAGCTCTTCCTGTCCTCTCCAAACTTTTTAATTTCTTTCCGAATTTTACTTTAAATGCGTTGTTTATATGATTTAAATAAAATTTGATATTATCATTTTGTATTTTTTCTTAGCCCTTATTTTCAATTTAACTTCAGCTATCAGTAATTCATGATCTGTCCCACAGTCTGCACCAGGTAGTATGTTTGTTGCTTTGATAGCACCTCTCCGCCTTCTACAGGCAACAATATAATCTATCTGATTTCTTTATTCTCCATGTGATGAATGCTATGTGTACAATCTTCTTTTATGTCACTGCAAATGAGTGTTTGCAATAAAGAAATGTTCTCGACACAAAACTCCAACATCCTTTCTCCTGCTTCATTCCTCAGTCTTAAATCAAATTTTCCAGTGATGCCTCGTATTTCTTTTTCTCCAATTTTTGCATTCCAATCACCTAATATCAAGAGAAAATCTGTTTTATCAATGCTACTACTCGCAATCTACTGTGAAATTCTTCAACTTCATCTTCACTTGCATCTGTAGTATGCACCTACACCTGTATGAGTGTGACATTCTTTGGATGCCTTTATTCTCATTAGGATCATCCTGTCACACACTGCGTTGTAACCCAAATGGCGTTTTCCATATTTCTTCTAAGAATTTCATGTCCAAAGTAACGCATCACGGTTATCGTCTGCATCAAAGTGACTCATTCCTGTCCATCTCGGTTCACTAATTCCTTAAATCTTGAATTCCCCGTTTTCTTTCTTTATCAGCTCCAATTTTCTATGGTATTATTTTATGTAAATAGTTCATAAAATAGTACTATTGTTGTTAATTTCATTGGAACAGCCTCTCTGCTCCTCCCCTGTAGCCATTTCGATACCTTCCGACCCGGGTGTCCCATCTTCATAAAATTTATTTAGTAAATTATATACAGTCATTGTCTTCTTCCGTGTGTGTGTGTTTAGCATACTAGGTAAGGCCTAGTATGCTAAGCTAAATCCCTGGGGTAGAAAGCAGCCTCCCGCAGTTGGAGGAAAGACTCATTCTTACCTCTGGAACACACAAATGGCATTATGGAGGAAGAATCGAAACCAGTGTCAGATAATATAACAGACGTATGTCTTGTTCGTATCCCCTCATCATACGACAACTTCAGTAGCCATATTATGAGATGTGGGAGCAAAATATACACAGAGCGTTTCAAAATATCTGTTCAAATATTGACTGGTTATGAATATTCCTGTTTGATTTTTTAGTATCCGAATCATTTAAATTTTTCACTTGAAAAGATTAGTAGTAGAATATTCTTCCGAATGTTTTATAAGTTATTTTGAAACAAACGCTAACGTCAGTGTAAAAAGATTCAACTTTAAAACGATATGCTCAAAATTTCATTAAAATTAATATTTATTTATTTGTTAATTTTTTTTTAGGATAGGAAGGGGTAAAATGTTTCTTTCGAGTCGCTCATGAAAGGTTTCAACACACAGAAGTCAGTTTATCTGGTTTGTTTGTTAATAATCTATAACTTTCACAAGTTAGAAACTATGACGTTAGAGTTACCTGATACCTAAATGTCAATATTTGTTTTCATCGCTGTAATCGTATTTAAGCAATCCCTCCCCCCAATTTTTAACTGCCAAGAAAAATAAAGTTAAGTTCCCGGAAAGTCTCTGGGACTTTCCGTGAACTTTTCTGGGACGAAAAGAAGCGTGAAACAAACATTGATTATAAGCATGTTCAGATTTTATGTATGCAGAAGTTTACGTATTGACGTCATTAAAATTCTGTCTCCTCCTCCTCTCGTAGAATTGTGTGAATTACGCAAATAACTACGACAACAGTTTTTCGAACTTGTGACCTGCCAATCATCCATTTCAGTGGGTTCACCAAATGCTTTAATTTCTCCATTTGTGAGGAAAAAAATTCTGGTAAAAATGTCCTGGTTTAGATCGAAGATGTTTGCGGGGTCCTAGATGCAGGCCCTCTCATGAATTATAGGAACACAAAGCATATTCACATAATCAGATTCCTCAAGTGACGATTGCGGTGTGCCTAACTAGAATACAGAAGCTATTAATTATTTTAATTTGCATTAATAGATGAGTTCCCTTTTTTTTAAGGTTTATGGGATGAAAAAAAGCTGCAGCTATTATTTAATAAAAGTATTGTGCGTAATATCGCGTATTTTTTTAATATAATTGGATAAAATCTTAAAGTAAATTTGTTTATTATGACACGATATCAAGCATGTTTGATTACATAACATTCTACACTTAATAAAAAGTCAAAAACGATACACGAGTACATAAATGATCAAACAAGTCACTTGTGATCTGTCGGTTTATATTTTGTTACGCATGCGCGTTCTTGGTGGAAAAGACAGAAATATATTACAGAATTTATCAGTAATGTACTATATACAGCCTTTGAAATAAGTATTGAAATATCTCCTGTGTTATAGTGAGACATACACTGATAGATACGTAAAGGTATGTTCAAGTCATCGCATGTGATTAATATTGCTTTATAAGGCAGGCAGATATTCCCCCGCTACAGCTCACTATTTAGTTGTATCCTATCAGTTGCAAGTGCTGAATAACTTATTGGAATGTTAAACAGATGCTATCACAGAAAGCATAACAAAGGCCTATTCTGTTCTTCAGTTTGGCAAAACATTCTTATCTTTCAAATATAAATGTATTCAGACATTATTAGCCAATGGAAATGTATACCTCAGCTATGTCGTATTTTTATCGGCTGATAATGACGTCGACATCTTAACCAAGAAACGCACAGGACGATTGAGGAAGCTAGCACATCATAACATGCCGTTATTTTCAAAACTAGTAGCAAGTTGATCTAGATAGGCGAAAAGTGTTTAATTGATGCAGATGAGGGCTGATACGCTCTTGTTGTGTGTGTGCACTTTAGTTTTCTCTAAAAGTTTCTTTCAATGCTTACTTCAAGAGAGAGGGTGTTTTCCCATTTTGTAATATATATTGTAAATCTCACGCCGAACATTACCGATTTAAATTAAATCTAAATACACTGGACTACAAAGCGGTGAGACCAAATGTGGAATTTTTTTCACGTTACTTCAGGCTTCCAATAAGCGACATGTGGTTGTATCGCACCGTGTAATGAAAATCATCTACCATTGAAAGACTTATTCACAAACATCCACTCTTAGGGTACTTAGAATAGTTTGTCTTATAGAATTTTCTCCCTCATAGCGAAACATAATCAGTAGACTTATAGTAGTTAATGTTTGCTGTCTCGGTATTCATCCGGTCAACTTAGTTGTAATGCACGTGCAGCCCTGAGCAGTTTTTAATCCAGCTTTAAAATTCTGCAGTAATCGTGCTAACCAAAATATATTGTCCCTTTCTATGTCAATAGAGCGATTATGCTATTCATTCGTTTGTTATGAATAATTGTAATAATATTTATCTCTAAAATCATTTTATATAATCATCTCTGTCACCACTTTGGACATGACGGTTCGCCATCTTCGCATACAGTTACTTAGTTTTGCTAAATAAGCATCATTAGGAATTGCTTTTTAAATATGTAATCCCAGTACTGTTATCTCTTAATATCAGCACACCTTTATATTTAAATTACCGGCGAAAACTGAACACTCACGGACCAATTGATACCAAAGAAAAGCCTGTTTGACTTCAGTCAAGTGCCTTTCGAGAACGTTCGCTAGATGTCGCTGCGTTCAACTACTATCTTTTAGGCCATCTTGTAGAGTGAGATGTGCAGCAGAGAAGGCCCGATGGAAAATGTTATCCGAAAAAATACAGAGGACAAATTTAATTTGGTCGCTCTTGCTGTTGAGCAGTTGGCAGAGAAGGGTGCGATATTGAATAAACTCTGGGCCCATTAGCTAGCAGGTAATTTAAGTGTGCAGCCAGCTCCGGAGGCGACAAGCGAGCGGCATCGGGGGATAAATGAAAACGTAACGAGACTTTGATGATGATCGATGCTCCAGGAGGCTAGGTGAGGGATTCTGAGAGGCAGGAAGATACTGCTACGGTCTTTGACTTTGCTGTGCCGAATCGTGCAGGTCAACGAGGTGACAGAGCAGATTGGAGGACAAATGACGGCACACACCCATAGAGACAGAAATTCCGCAAATGTTGTACGATGTATTACGTTGTGTTTTATTCGATGCATTTCCACTCGTCTCATGGATGCCGTTGCAATGAATGCTTGTACGTACATGCACGATAAACAAGCAAAACACCAAATGACTTCACCTGCGTTGGAACTCATTTTACGTCGGGCCTTCTTACAGACGCGTTTAATAGAATTTATCCTTCTCGTTAGTCCGCATACTCTTTAACTTGGAGTATGTAGTCGTTTGGCACAGAATACAAAGATGAATTTGTAAATTGCATTGGAAAAATAGTTATTGTTTTGTTGTCAATAATTTCATTTGGTAACTAAATATACGTTCGCTATATTTGTAAACTTAAAAATTAAGATTACAAGTATATCGATAATTTACAAGTAATTAAGTTGCTTTGTAGAGCAGCATTCACGGTACCAGTCTTGACTGATGCGAAGCTCTTGGCTCGTCTGTCTAAATGCATATTAACACTATTTAATCGCAGAATGTAATAACCTCTCTCCACACCTGCTGATAAATGTCGCTTGACTTGACATCTCAAGAATACCACAGAAATATCGCAAGTCTTTGCTGTTCCTCCGGTATGGATATGGCGAGTAAGATGGAGGTGAAGTTTGGATTGTCGGAATAGTTTGTGTTCTGTTGCTACTGAGAAATTTTGAAAGGCAGTTCCAAAAACGAAAAATTGATTTTTCATTTTGGACTGCCTTTCCCACACCGTCTGTCCTTGGCACATCAACAGAATTTATTCTTTTCTCCTGACCACTTCCCCACACAGGCCAACAATATGCAAGAGCTTTAACAATCTTTCCTGTGTGGAGCTGAAATGTGTACAAGATCAACACGTCGTTTTGAATACGAAAATTTAGAGTAAACCGAATTTATTCGATGCATTTCTACTCGTCCCATGGATGCCGTTGCAATGAATGCCATCATTATTCAACTAACATCATTTAACCGTCATTATTCATAGAGCATTTTAGTATTATTAACAATCCAGAATACCCAATGAAAATATTTACGTAATTTTAGTATTCATTCTACCGAATGAGCAGCACTAATCTGCTTTGAACACAGTTGGTCCAATTTTTTTAATCAATTTGCCAAAGAGGGGTTGTAACTCCCGTGACATGTGTAGGTAAGTGGTTAAGGAGAAATTCTGTTCTTGTTTCTTGAACAGAAATACTTAATCTTGAGGGAAAGCCCTTAGGAGTGAACAAACGTAAATGAAAGAGTAGAATGAGAAGTCGGCTAAGTAACTTTCAGCTGGGTAGACTGTAAGGATATTAATCAGCAGCTCTTTTAATGTTTTACGTTGCATTCAGGAAATACCTTCAAGATGACAAAACGTAGAAATATAGCGTCGTCTGTCAGAAAATGATTGGAGTGAATCTATTAGGCAGAATGTCTTCTTAGATGTACTATTAAGCATTTTTAGAGAAGTTCATCCTACACCATCCCGAAATGCGAAAACATGTTCCAAGAGTGAGCAGATTTGGGATTTATATAGTGATTTGGAGTTGTACAGTACTTGAATTGAATCCAGTGTGCTATTCTTTCTTTCTTTGCGGACCCAAAGTCTTAAAAAGTTACCACATGAATACGCAGGCATTATGCTTGAATATAATTATTAAAACTACGTCAGATTAAAAAAACTGATAATTTTAAATAAAGCTCAAATTTCCAGATAGGTGCAAAATACCGTTGCTCGTATGTCAAACCCATCGCACCGTAGAATGATCATTTGATAAACAGTTCTTTTCAAGGTCTAGATTAGCTGAATTAGGAAACAACAATATTTTAATTATTCGAAAATTTCAGTTTCGTAAATATGTCAAGTATTTGTTGATCAACTTGAAAACACTCTTAATAAATTCAGTAAACAGAAGCGCAGTTATTTCGAAGAGATTACTTGAATGAGTCTCATGGCTGGTTTGATTATAAGGTTGAGGCGAAATGGTGATCATAAAGTTTTGTGTCATCTCCCCCCCCCCCCACCTTATCAGTCCTAAGCAATCCCCTTATTTATTTAGTTATTATTTATTATGTGCCAAATTGTGTTGGACCCAGATTTCTTCCAAATCAGTGCTGCTGTTCCATCTTTTCACAAAGATTAACGGGAATCTTCCCAGAAATAATACCAGAATGATTAATTTTTTATCTCCCTTTTTATACCGGCTACGAAAACGTGACGCGTGTTTGTAGCCGGTTTGGAGAAATATGATTCACCCAAGTCAGTGCAACTGCGTCCAAGTGGCATGGCTGAGAAGGGAACTGACGAAGTTTGAATGAGGCGTTGCGATAGGATGCCATGTTGCAGACCTGTCTGTTCGGCAAATTGTTGACTAATTGGGTCATTCTAGGTCAACAATCAGCGATACCATACAAAAATGGAAGTGCAGGGAGTCAAATTGCAATTGCTATCCGCAGTGGACGACTCACCACAGTCATCGAACGTGACCGTAGGGTGCTCTGAAGGATAATATGCAAAAATCGCCATTCGTCGGGAGACACGTTGAATGCGAAGTTCCGTGCATCGACTGGATCACGAATCTGCACAAAAACATTCAGAACTGAGGCTCACAACATGGATTTCCATGGTAGAACCGCCATATGCGAGCCTCACATTACCCGAACCAACATGCAGCATCGTCTTCAGTGGTGCAAAGAGCGTGTAGAGTGGGACTTGGAAGATTCTAAAGCTGGGTAATGATTCACGCACGCTACACTCCTACTGAGCAGATAGACGGGTGTGGGTGGGGAAAATGTCCGCTGAACGTCTCTTGCCAGAGTGCGTAACCCCGGCTATGAAATTCGGAAGTGGCAGTGTGATGGTATGGTCCTGTTTTTCGTGGTTTGGCCTCAGACCTCTGTTTGTGATGCCACGAACATTGAACTCCGAGCGTTATCTAAAGAATATTGATATTGCAATGCTTCCTACCTTGTGGCGTTTGTACAGAGCTAACTATCGCCTCTTTAAGCAAGACATGAACGTCACCGCACTGGACTGGCCTCAACAGGGCTCTGATCTCAACCCTATTGAACATGGGTGGGATGAACTGGAGCGTCGGTTGACAAGAGACGTCCGCGACACAACAGTCCAGGACCTCATTACATTTTTACAGGAAGAATGGTCCAAAATTCCCACTGATCGCTATCGTACGTTTGTGGAAATTTACCCCGTCGGACTGCTGCAATCATCGTAGCGAAAGGAGGTCCTACATCGTATTAAGGTGGGCGCCATTGCTGTTTGTCCAATAGTGTGAGGATCAAACAGCCATGGCTGTTTGTTCCTCACACTATGGTTTTCGTTGACTCTTTTTTGAGTTGTGAGTTGACGTTTTTTGAGTCTGATTCCCCGGATGTTTGTCATGGTACTTCTGACTCATGGCAATGCAGATATCACGAACATTGACTGACTTGTCTTTCTCTTGAGTTAAGAATGTTAATCCTGAGGATGTCGTGTTCAATAAACATGAGAATTTTTTAACTGTCTTAGGAATAAAAATAAACCGCTTTCTTAGATAACTGTCTCGAGAAATAAATCTGTTCAAGGTATTTATCAGCATATATTGAGATTAGCCGGTTAAGCACTCTCAGGTAAAGTTTAGTGTGTTCAATATCTGCTTGCACAGTCCGCAATTCAGCTTAAAATGATTCGGAATATTATCAGAACAGGGCACGTTACTGGCTCCATCTTCTACGACTGCTTGTTTTCATCAATCCTTTTCTTACGTGTGTGCGCGCTTGCAGTTTTGTTCGTCGTCCTAGATTTTCTCATAGGAAGCTCGCACGTAAAAAAAAAATCATCGATTGGGTTTTAAAAAAAAAATCTGAAATATTATTTGAGATGGCCAAATAACAGTTTTCAATGGTCATAAAATAAAATTGATTGTAGAGGAAATCCATCGAGTTTATTATTGGCGTGTTTGAAAATTACGGACTTAAAGTCAATGATTGTCTAACGCAGTAGAGAAAAGAGTTGCTGTAGGTAGGTTGCCAATAATATTGGCTATAATGGAACTTAACTGTTTGACCATTGTTTTATGAGTGAAATTGCTACCCTGGTGAATGCGGTAGAAGTCGTTTGGTGGTGGGAGTGTCTGTTATCTCTTAAAACAGCGCAGTTTGTCTTCATTACGTTTTGCCTCTAGGTAGCGGGATTTCCTTATGAGTGGACCTTTTTTTTCTTAATACGCGAATTGAACAAAGAATCTGCAATGTATTGCAGTGAGTGTGTCATATAGATGGGGCGTAAAAATTGTAAGATTTGTTAAATATGTATCTCGCTGAACGATCACAATAGAATTAAAATGCTACTCACCATGTGCTTGTTAATAAATGCACCACAAAGTGCATTGAAGGCAGACTGTTTCCAAAGCTACAAGTGCGTACACTGAAGCATATTTGCCTTCGGATGGAGTAGAACGAAATTCTTGACTTTCTAGTCAAAGAGAACTAAAAAAAATAGATAAATATTGAGGAAAGTTCAAAATGGCTGTGTATACCTTGATTCATCTCTGCTACACGTGACACATCCACTTTTAGGGTGTAAATGTACATTGGCAAATTTATTGGCCACATATTGTGACCGTCAACCAATTCTTTATTGTATTTTTACGTGATAACATGGAATGGCGTACAAAAAAAAAAAAAAAAAAAAAAAAAAAAAAAAAAAAAAAAAAAAACGACAAAAATTTTTGTCCACCATCCGAAAGGGAACAATCGGCTAATCGATGATCTTTACCTCATAGACTTTTCAACTCTTGCCTCACAGACGATCTACTTCTGTATTGCACTGAAAGGCAGAAAGGGCATCCATTACCCTTCCGCCAATTCTGCTAAATCTACATTATCACGAGCAATAGATGTCTAATCAATTTACAGGTCAATGGCTATAAAGCCATTGACCTGTAAATTGACCCACCAAGCCTGTCACCCCGTTTATCTTTCATTGCAATTACCTCTTTTTTCTGGAACAGTTTTTTTTTCCCATGACGTAGTCCATAAGAACTACAATTCTCAGATCTTCAAGAAAAAGAAATCCCCCCTCTCTTATTTTCTTCACACACACACACAGACAAACGGCATCAGTTTGCTGTAGGAATTCTAAGCCCTCTCGTGTGTGTGTAGGTGTGTAAAAGGGGGTGATATAGAAAAGTATGCACTAATAATTTTGCGAGGTGTCACTGGGAGGCAAAAAGACCGAAGTTAACTATGACCCTGGTGAAAATACTTTTTTTACTGCATTTATCCAAATGCAGTAAAAAGAAGATGCAAATACGGTGTAGATATTCCAAATATCTAGGAAGGTGACCATCGTGGATTTGCTGTTTTGGGCTGTTCTTTACTCTCTGTGTAGTTTTCTGGCTGAGCTTGTTCTTTATTTTATGAACCTGCAAGTGCCGTTTTGCTTTCCATCTATTCTTCCTTGTGATTTTTTTTTTTTTTAACTTTCATGTCTCATATAAGCCTTTTTCTTTTCTCTCTCTGTTTCTTTTTTTTTGTGTGGACACACAAGATTTTAAATTCTCTTCATGTCCACATTTCCAAAACATATGTACTGTATGTAGCCATTTTTGGACTAGTTTTTATTATCTTGAAGTTAGCATAGTTTCATTCTATTACAGGACGACGTTGCAATTTCTATTCTTCCTTTTGAATAAATAGTAATACACGATTATATATAATAATACATACACGATTTGACCTGTTCGATTATTTCGCTTTAATAATTTTTAACTTGGGGGCATGTTTTTGATCTACTTGCCATCGTAACTAGTTGAAATTTAATGTAATCTATATATATTTATTTGTCTTTCGCATGTATATTTGCTCTATTATTTTTCACGACTTCTCTCTCAGCAATCCATACAGTATCGTTCTGCATGTTCTTTTTTCTTTCTGGCATAATTCTGATATTGAAGATACTCCCTCTTGTTTCTCTAATTTTCATAAATCCACATTCAACTTTCTTTATTTTTATTCTTTCCGATATAATTCTTATAGTTTTCTGTTGCTTATTGCAGTCTTTATAGTCAATTCCCCCCCCCCCCCTTTTTTTTCCCCCGGATGTTTTTGAAGATGAAATTCCTGACTTGACAGCAATACCTGCGTTCATAAATGTACTTAAACCTTCTTATCATCTATTACATTTCTTCAAGGGCTTTTTTCGTTGTATGAATGTCACCTTGACGCGGATGCCTTTACTGTCTTCATTTCTTTCATTCTTAGGATTTCTTTTTCTTCGAAAATTGTCAGACTATGTTATTGCTTCTCTCTTCTCATCTATGGAGAGATCTGAAATGTATTCTTCCCATTCTAATTGCTCCAATTTCAAATAACATTTTAAGATTATTAAAGGTGAGTTCGGTTAGTTTTAAATATTATCAGCTTAGCCAAATGGTAAATAATTCTTCCTTCACATTTAAATCACAGATATTGCAAATAGTCCGCAGAATTTCATTTGAAGGAAAATTCAGTTTAAGAAATAAATTTAATAGATTCTGAGCTATTGGGAAGGAGAAAGTTGACCCGAGAAAGGTTATTAACCCATAAAATTAATAGCGTCTATAATTTGAGTGTTTGGATATCATTTGATATCACGCCAGATTAAGGTTGTTCGAGTAATTGGTTGGCAATTAACTTCTGTTTCTGTACATGGCCAGTAATTAATAACCAAAACACACAACCCCAAGTGTTGCAATGTGTAGGTTAAGGGAAAATAAAATTGACATATGGACTAAATTTGTCGTTAAAATTTTAATTTATGATTTCTGAAACAATAAGTTATATATTAAATTTAATAGAAGACCTGGAATATGAGTGGAATCATTAAAACGATGAATTAATGGATGACATCCACACATGCGTATTAGGGTCGGAATAAATAATAATATGGCTTTTTTATGCTCTCTAGTTCACCGCTAAGCAACTTTTTTCTTGCTTTATGTTTTAGCATTTAATTACATTGATCTATTCGTGTTTAACGACTTTCAAAATATGCCAGTAACTATGCAGGATTGACAAACAAATATTAGTTTATCAGTACAGGAATTGAAACTAAAACTATGCAATTCATTTTGTTGGTAGAGCAGTAAGAAATAGTCGGCAAACATCACAATGAAACCTGGAAATATTCTGAAGACTGTCGTGTGACTTCTAATTTGTAAGATGGAGATTAGGATGATGATATTTAGATGAAACAATGAAAGCGAAAACCAAACACATAAATAGCGATATATCAAAAGATAGATATAAAAACAGAATAAATTTTAAAAGGGGATGGATTTAAAGATTATAATATCTAAAATTATGAGCCAAACACACAAAACAAGAAGTAAAGAAAACCACCAAGCATTATTGACGGTGTGCTGGCCGTTTAGGTTGATCGTCGTCAGATAAAGCTATTGAGAGCTTGCCGTGTGGTGTGCGACATCTTTAATTAGTTGAGTTGGTTTTAGTGGGATGTAGATAGTCATGTATGGGGATGTTACCATCTTAGGAATGTTCAGATAAATGCGATTTTAAACAACAAATAGTGGATCTAATGTAAAAGGTATTGCATCCGGGCTGACAGGTAAATTTGTAAACAACGTGATGCCATATTTTACGTCGATCTGTGTTGTTATGATTTTGATAAGTTTTGTGGTTTATTAGCTGTGGTAAATACGGTTTTGCAATTTGAATATTTAAAGATATCTTTTGATGGCTTTGTGGATGTTATGAATATATGGGAATTATTGAAATGGTATGGGTATTTGATTTTTGTGGAATGAGGGCACATGACGTTTGGTCAAATGAATAATCGCATAATCTATTAGCTGTTACGAAGATAAGGTGTGATATTTTTTTTTTTTTTTTCGTTTAAAGCAGTGGGTTAGGATGATTCTTTGCAGGCTTAAAGGAACTGTATTAATATAACAGATTTTTTAATATAAATGAACACGATACGAAGAAAATGTAATTACCGGTTTGTTAATGATAATCTGGCCTAGTTAGAGTTAAAAAAAAAAAAAAGAATTTTTTTCTCTTCGTGTTCGATGGAGAATTGCAATCTGTGGATTACAATTTTAATATTTGAACTAAAGAAGTTCAAAAATTAAAATAGTTCTTATATCGCATTCTCGTTACCAGTACACAAGACATCGTCAGCTTATACCGTAGTAAGAGGTGCTGATATGGAAGGACGCGGGAAGATTTAGAAATATGACTCCACATGAAAGAGAAGTTCAGCGAACTGACCGCTGATACTTTGGTCCAAGGGAAGACTGACAATCTGATCTCTTCATAGATTATATTGGGAAAGAACGGCGTTGTGGTGCTTATATGAGATTATGGGACGTATGAGGTAACTGCCTTCATGTATTTTCACTTGTCCAAAAATAGTGTCAAGTCAGTTGGTATATGGGAGTGATTTTTATTGTGTACTTATGTATTTTGTCTTCACTTTTAAGCTGATTTAGTAATTTTTTCGATTAATTTAATAATGTCGGGAGTAGGGACTGATCATTTTTTTTATGAGTATTGAGATAATTGACATCTTAGGGTATTTTGTTATGATGACGTTTACTGTCATCACAACAAAACATCATAACGTTTCCATTATTGACGTTTACGACATTACTGTAATAATGACAGTATTGTCGTCTTTATCTGCTTTATTAATAACATTTTTTATTTTATTTATTTATTTTTAGCTTGTGAGAAACGGATGTGAAGTAAAAGATTTGGTTTCGGAATTATTTTGTTTTAGATGATATTGTAGATCTTTATACAAATATATCTTACAAAATGCGAAATATAGCTTTTTTTTTGTATTGCATTCAATCTTACTTTCTGATTGATGACTTGGTACGGCACAGTTTTAACGTGACCTGGATCGAGTGCGGAATTGTGTCTAGATATTTAAGCCAAGAGATAATACGTAATAATTAGTTGACTAATTATTACATATTATAAGCTTTCTTTTATATCTTTCTTAAGTATCAAATCGACATTCCACGCGATGATAGGTAGATTTCTTTCAAATTATTTTGGCAACGTTGGTCTGTATGCTGTCTTGCCGAGATCCTCCGGATAGTTGTCAAATATGTTTAACTTTCTTCCCATTGCAAACTTCAGTCTACTCCAAATACACATTTAATCACATGTGGCCATTTTCAGTTACGTACAGGATCGACAATAGCGTGAACAAAAATAATATATAATTCTGAATTATGCTTTTCCCATATATGTTATATTTTATCATGTGTGCATCCACATTTGCTGAAGTGTATAGACCAAAATATTATAACTTATTACTAACATTTTTATCAGTTGCACATGCGTCTAAAACGTAACTTGCGTTTCTGGATGCTCTCTTTATTTCTATTATACATGTATGTAACAACCAATTATAATAAGCTAATAGTATGACGCATATTGCTATTATTTGGTTTGTTCTGATGTATTTCATCAGAAAAGCAGAGTTACTGGGCCTTTGTTTAGATCTGATTTCGTGATATTGATTTTAGTTGATCATTGAAGCAAGTCACGACAAAGTTTTATTGTGACATCAGACCTCTCTACGGGGTGATGTTAGGAGTATGTGCTCGGACTTTTTACCGTGACTAGAAAAGCAGATTAAATTGTTGGTTCGTAGATGAAAAGAACATTTTTTAAAATTTGAAATTTATTTGTCTGCAAAATGCCTTTGAGGGTGATATTATCAGTTACTTTAGTCTAATTCAATTTTATTATTAACGTGGAGATAAATCTGGATATAAATCCCTCTTGAGAAAGCCCTAATCTTCATAGTGCAATACTGGAACAACTCGAGGTAGTTCAGCTAAAGCCATACGAGACAAACATCCAAGTGAAATGAATTGGAAATGCTATCTATATAACTTAAACTTTAAAAGTAAGGATTTTACTCAGGCGAAACTATGTTAGTCTATTGACTAGACTTGAGAAACTTCAGAGGCGCTGAAGACATGTTTCACTTTGTCAAAAATTGCAGGAGATTCAAGTAAATGAGGTGTTGATGACTTCGTATTCATTCAAATAAGGGACGCGTAAAACAGGAGATTTGCCTTAACCTGAAATGTGTTTGTAAAAACCAAGAAAATGACAATTTCAATTGTTTGTTTAGTGCGATCTAATTTCATTTTACCATCACAGCGTATTTCTTGGTTTGAAGAATATTCGTAAATAATGAGTTATATATAATATAACATAGTTATATTATAACATGTAATTAAGTTATATGGTGAGTAAATAGGAGTTAACCTTTTTTTCGTTTTTAGGATGTTAGTTAGAAGGCAGAAATGCGAAACGAAAGTCCACAGGCGATAAGCCCCCCCCCCCCCCCCCAAGTACGACAGTTAAGTTTGAAGTGATGACTAACAGGGGATGGTTATCTTATCTCCGAACACTGGTCCCCGGGAGTGTTTCTACAACACGAGACTTGTATGCACTTTCACGGAAGCGATACAGTCGTTGTTACAATTGCTTGTGGACTTAAGGGTATCGTCGGTAGCGACCAAAGGAGAATTAAGAGCAGCCAAGACTTTTCTCTTTTCATTCGAACTTTCAACACCAGAAATCTTTCCTGGTACGTATTATAGTCAAAGGCAAAGAAAACAATGTTTACATTAACACCTGTCACATGACTTTTAGAGGATAGTTTGCAAGTGTCCAAGTTGATGCACACAGTTGAGATAGCAAATTATTTCTAGTTGTTTTTTTGAATAACTGATTTATACATGTAAGAGAAAACTAAAGAGAATTTATTACTCCTATATATTTCACTGAATATGTCACCAGGGAGAATATACAAAAACTGGTAACAATATTTAAATTCTGAATACAAGAACTAGTCATGCAGCATGCGTATAATATCACGTGTCTCGGCTGTCCAGTAGGAGGAAACACTGAGTTCAGAGACATGTGAATGGATGTATAATTAATTCATTTAGAAATAATAAAAATTATAAACAGCTTAACGATTTATTAGTAAACTCTGGACTGACCAATTGTTCACAGAATGCAAGCATATTCGGTTTCTAAAACAAGCCTGCTAACTGAAACCTGTCGTGTGGGTGTTATTCATTCCAACAAAATGACGTCTTTCAAATATTAGATCGATGTAGAGTCGACAGTATCAAGTGATAAACTAACTCATTCCCATTATACGAGCTGCAGGAGGTCGGAGCGAAACGTGTCTGAAGGGCATAATTCAATCAAACAAGCGTTTTACGGATAGAATAACGAATACCCGATCTCATTTCGGGATTGATCTCAATAGAAATTGAAATGATTGATCAGCTCTGCATAGAGAAACTGGGAGTTTCAAAGTCTTCTTTTAATCTATATTTCATTCACCTGTAAGACCCAGTTTCCAATTCACTTCTAGAAGTTCGTATCGAGTGGGTGTGGTCGTGTGTGTGTGTGGGGGGGGTAATTTTCCTGTTTCTGAATTTTAGATTTACTCAGCAAACTATTTTTTTTTTCTCTTAAGTCTTTCATCGGATCAAGTGATACCATAAACACACGAGAAAAACATGCCTTACGCTAGGGCATGATTTGCCAAGTTCTCGTAGTACAACCTTCTTAAGGTTTTGCACTTATTCTGGATACTGATGAGGTGTAATACTTTTGAAATGGATGAATTTATCATATGCTTGGAGTCAGTAGAAGCCAAACAGGTGCATAATAAAGCCACAGCCTATGGTCACGCTCTATGGTCGCAATCGCTCTAGAAGATATTAGTCTAATTTATCTTCAAATAAATTACGATACATTTTGTTGTACGACATCCATTTTATTCTTATTGCATACGGTCATTGGTTGCCATATAAATAGGGTGTTTCCGACCATTACCTGCCGCACATTTTTTATGTCCGTATTCGAATGCCATAGAAATAAATTTTCTTAATAGACGGAGGAATACGAATATATATACACCGACAAACAAATTTTATTTGGCGTAATTTTAACAAACATGCTTTATTAATAATTGCTTTGTGTTAAATCTTAGGTGAAGGAATTTCAATTGAATGGCGTTTGGCTTCTTGGTAATTTCATGACGCTGGATCAGCAGAATATGACTTCGACTAGAGGATTTTTTTTTTTTTTTTCGCATTCTTATGCCCAGCTTGTTCTCCAGTTATTCTAGCGTTGAAGCAGGTAAATAACAAACATTTTTTTAACCATGCAGTTCTCAGAAAACATGACTCTAGAATACAAAACATATGCACAGTGATATTAGCTAGGATTAGGAACGTAAGATAGCGACACTTCTCTATTGCTTTGGGTAAGTATGCTTGCATTCGACTGTCGTGATAATGATGCGTGGAGTACACTGTTGGTTTCACTTAGAGCTAAAGAGTGCTGCATACTCCTTTCAGAAATCAAAAGGCCCTTAGAAAATTCCTCTCGCTTCCCCCCCCCACACACACACATAAACATTATCATATAAACAGGATTCCCCTCTACATATTAGAGCATATACTTTAATTTGACAGACTTATCCAGTAACTGTGATTGCTTTATTTTTAGTAGATTTCAGCATAAAAACAGACAGAAGTGTCGGTTGTTGTGTTTGAAGTGGTTTTAAATAAAGAAAAGGCTACGAAGCATTTTATGCTTTCTGAACTCATTGAACAGAAAATCGCCCAGGTCACTAGTACTACTTTGCCATTGTAGTAACGATATTCCAAGGAGTCGACAGGCTTATATTTTCAAGGCTCTCTCTGTTATCGTAAATTATATAGTGAACTGGTAAATATTCAAAGAGTAATGGAAGTTTTTAACGAGGCTTTTGTTTGTTTTCGGTCAAAGCAGTGGTGGTTTCGTAGGAACATTCACGTTGCAAATATATCTGGAAACAAAACACGTAAAACGAAATGGCAGTATTAATATAGAGCTCCATCCAAGGACATCTTTACAAAACAGAGGTCATAAGCTCTGAATGTATACACTCTTGATAATGTTAATATAATTAAATTTAGTGAAACGTTGAGTACTGTATACTTTCAATTTAATAATTCGAAAATTCATTTGATATTTTCACGTGGTTTTTAAGTGGCTTTATTCCGGATATATTTACAACATAAAGGGCTTTATTTTTGATCCTTATATTGATAAATGCTTTTGTCGATAAGCTTTCTGAGGGTTTCAAGTCACCAACAGTTCTGCTGTAATGTTTCCCGCTTCATTGATTCAAAATCCTCTTGACAGGCCAGAGTTTTGTGCAGACATTACATCAGAGTGCCAGTAACTTTCTTCTTGTCGCCCTCTTGGCGATTCATCCACATCTATCAGTTTCCAATAGGAGTACAGTGTTGCATTTTCCTTCTTCAGTGGTGGAAGGGCCACTGGTCGACCGCATCATTGATTGACCGATACTACTTATTAGCTACTGTCTATTTCTAATTGTCAAAAATCCAAATACATGCGTATGTGATTGAGGCAAACCATACTACCATCTACACACCACACGCACATTCTCATTTAGTTTTGATTGATAATGTGTGTCGACCAAATGAACTGAGATTTTAATTTGATGTGATTACTTTGTTTTAAAAAACAAAAAAAAACCTGCCTTATATATATTTTTTCTTTTTCACACAGAGTGAACTGCAGGTCGAGTCATGTAATTTGTGTTTCTTAGATCATTTATAAAGCTCATTCGATTATAATTAAGTAATAATAGTTGCTTACATATTTTTAATCAAATGAGCTACATAAATGATGTAAGAATTTTTTAAAATTAGTTTCGTTCCCCGATAGCATCAAAATGTTGATCATATGAAGAACACAAATATATGAGATGTTTTAAATGATGCTCCCATCTGTGAAATTCAGAGATCGTAATTGCTTTCATTAACCAAATATAGCCTACCCACATTTCTTATAAATTTAACTTGGATGGCATAATTGTGTAGAGAGAGAGAGAGAATGTCCTTTGAGACATTTCCATCCGAAGTATCAGATTTGCATTCTTTACAGACAGAGCAATGTGTGTAAATAAAATAACTTAAAATATTTTTCCAGTATACGATATATGAAGCCAATTTGTTGCTGATGTGTTTCTAAAACGAGTAAGATAATAAAGAATGTTATAACGCGAAACCTAATAGGTCAATTAGCTTCTTAACTAGAGCCCTTCGCTGTACTCGTATTTCATTTGATTGTGTTCAGTAGTTGAAATCAGAAATTCTATTTTCTCAGATGAGGGGAGGACATCTTAAAGATGTCCTCCCCTCATCCTAAATACAACAAAATGTTTTCTGTGATTCGGTACTGATTACCAGATGGTAGAAAATAAAAAAAAAATATTATATATCAGTAAATAAATTTCAGCCTAATTTTTGGATACATCAAGACCCCCCCCTACCATCTACTCATTTGCATAAAAGGAGAACTTATTCTAAGCCATGCACATTATCTGCAACGAAAGTTTTATTCTGGACAAGATTTGTATGACGTCAGCTCTTTAGAGGAAGCACCCGTGATTGTGGGGGAGATGCACGACTGGCGATTGGACTACGTTTAGCGGCCTGCTCATAAAAAGTGATCAGGAGGTGGGGTTGGTTCCGCCTGACAAGAGCATGACGCAATGACAACCCTATTTTAGAATACTGTTTACTGAATTTTCAAATTCATCGACGTTTTTCTTAATAATTAAATACGTTTATACCTTTGGAAATAGCATGTAACTGATACATGTAAATATCTCAACGTAAAATAGAAATAAAAGTATGAATTAGTCAACTATCAATAGCTGAATATCTTTATTTCAGGTTAAACTTTCTCCTGAAACACAAGAACGTCACCATAGGAAGATGTGTGTGTGTAGGGTGGATGGGGAAAGTACACGTTGTTATAGGAGCCATCGCATATCAAGCTCAGAGGATGTTCTCTGCGTCTGTTTACTCTCAGTACAAGAAAGTTTTGCCTTCGTTTTTTGGCGGGGATAGACAGGCACAATCTGAACAAGCTGATGGTGGTTTTCACTTATTTTTTTGGCACATCCCACTTTCAAGTTTTGCAGGGTTTCCTAAATCTACCGCTAATCTAAGAAAGAAGCTGTCGGGAATGATGGGAGGTAGAAACCGATGGTGGATTGTTTGTTCAAATATCGTTTAGCTTTTCAAGCTGTCTTAAATGATTATAAAGATAAATAAAAGATAGGAAAGGGTAGTGTGTGTGTGTGTGGGGGGGGGGATTTGGATGGCTCCGGGAGAGAGGGGAAAAAATCTTTGTGGTGCTATCACATTCATGGGATGGCAAAGCTGTGAAAAGTCTTCGCACAAAGACATCGAATTGCGTTCAGATGTAGGGGATTTGTCCATCCCTGAAATGTACACAAATAGTCTTACTAAAGACCTTCTCGGTCTAGTCAAGGTAGTGTCAAGTTACTGTGGATCGCATCTGGCGATCGTGCTACACTTCGATCGCAGTGGATCGCATTTAAAGTGTCCGTTTGACTGACGGCTGCGACAGAACCGTTGTCCCCTTCCGAGTCCTGCCTCGGGTGATTGTGAGGGTTGTGATTATTAGGGGAGACAACGTGCTTCGTCGTGTTGTCTTCGCCGTCTATGGCAGTAGAAATGTCTTCTGGACTACTGGGGCTACAGGGGGCGCTGCTGTCACCGTCCGTCGTGCTGTCTGCGCATATCAGGAAGCCGACGGGCTGCGTTATGGGGAACAGTCGATAATGGTTCTCCTTGAACAACCTCTTCCCGCTGTCCATGATGCGGTTGCGCGTGCCTTTGTCTTCTGCTAAGATGTTCTCGATGCTGAAGGGACTTGGCTTGGTCATCACTTGACCTCCGCCACTGTTGGTCACGTTTCCTGCGTAGACTAGTTCCGAAGTGGAAAGGCTGTTACTGTCGTCGTCCGCCATGTCGTCATCTTCGTCTTTGTCCGGGCTCTCTATGTCTATGAATTCGCGAGAACTCGAGTTTGAATTGATTCCGTGTCTGATGACTCCGGTGTCCCTCGCCTTGCTCATGATATCACAGACGTCGAAGCCCAAGGCCTCTAATAACACGAACGTCTCCGTCCCTATCAACTCCTTCGGCAGCTTGTTCCGATTGGCCAGCCGCAACTCCACTAGTGACTGGTGGATGGATTCCGTCATGCTCACTAAATTCACTCCCGGTTTGAGTTTGGCTTGTTGAAGTCGTTTCGCTTGGCGTTCCAGTTGTTTTCTCATCTTTTTTTCTTTTTTGTCACGTTCTCTTTTCTCGATCTCCTCTGGTGGGATGGGATCCCCGCTACATGTCTGTGGGTGGGCGTTGTGCGCTGGTCGACCGGGTCCTTTTTTGGTGTTTTCTCTTTTTCTCCATTTGGCCCTCCTGTTTTGGAACCACACCTGAAATAATAAAACAATGCACAATAGAAACGTGAGCATGCTCGAAAAGGACACAAATTGTATTGATCAACAATGAAATATTTTGATAATTCAGGAAATATAAAATAAAATATATAAAAGTTAAACCGGCGAATTATTGTTTATGAAACAAAGATAACACATTTGGATCTTCTATTTATTTCACTTTTTTCATTAAGGAAGAACAAGGCAAGCGAGAACTTGGTTTAACAGGTATTACATCAATGCTCATATGACGTAACAGAATCTTACGTCAATTATTTACTTTACTGTAAATGTCCCCGTAAATTCATTTTCTGTTTTTCACACTCGGAAATGCATTTCCGATTTCTAAAGCGGACTCCAATCTTGTAGGATTCGGTTCGAAAGATGCTTTTTACCATTTCAGCTGCTCGAATAAGAAATTATATTTCTAGCCTTGTCCCTTCCACTTGAAAACCAAATCCCGCATAGAGAGAGAACTTAACCGTCAGTCTAGCGAAAGGGGTTCGTTGACGAGTTACGGCAAACAAGAGTCCCCCTTTATCCCTCTTTTCGGACAATTAGTAGGTTTGGTGGGACACGCAATCTTTTCCTTAACCATCGTCGAACTATTCAAAATCTTCGCACGATTTTGTAATAATTTTTATATTTATATGTATCTGATTTTGTGTGAAGAGAACGGTTGAATTATCTGCTGATAAATATACATCGTGGGCAGTTAACAATCCTATAATATTTTGCATACTAAATGATTGCTGAATTAATCTCCCCTTAATGATTACCTTTCATATCCGAAGACCCACGGGGAAGATAAGTGAAATTATTATATCCGATGACATATGCCAATCGCGACGTAACACGATGGGGCTCCCAGATTATAGGAGCTACACATCACATACTTTTTTTTTTTTTTTTTTATCTTACTAAAGGGATTGGGGGTGCTGCAAGCTATACATTTACAATTTTTTTTTTACCCTTCCATAATACCTGTTTTTAGGCGTAACTTTCACAAAAGGCGTTAGCACCTATTTGTCTGTTTGTATGCAGTTGAGTTTTATAAAATAAATAATAATAATTGCAATTTTGTTTTGCCATCAAAATGTCTGATTGAAACGATTTGACAATGTGTTTAACGGATATTACAAATACAGTTTAATTCTGTGCATCAATTGCTAAATTATTATTAAATAGAATAAATTTTTCAGTAGAAGTGTATTGACTGAACCACTGGAACATATTTTCGTGTACATGGTACATTGCAAATTTTATCCACTTTCAATTTTAATTTAGATAGATTTGAGTTACACAATTTAGACGGTCTTATTTCTTCAAGTGATCCAACTGAAACAAAAATCGAAATTGACAAATGTTTCTTCAATAATCGCAATTACATATGTTCTAAATTTATTCTCTAAATTGCGAAAATGATGTTTCTAACTATAATTTATTTTTCGCATATTGCAAAACACTTGAAAGGTGTCAACTAAGTCAAATCTGTTATTGTGCAAGGGTAGTGACAGTTATCATTTTCTAATTATCTGTTCTATATGAAATTTTAATAGCAGCATTGATCGCTGTATTTAAATAAAGAATATAATTTAATATTTCCTCAATAGAAAAACATTTTAAAATCGTTCAGTTGTAGATTATAATAAATGGAAAGTATTATATTATATGCCCAAAATGCGGGCATACAATATCCTTAAGTCCTTAAAAGGATATTGTATACCCGCATTTTGGGCATATAATACAATACTTTCCATTTGTTATATGCAAGTTATATTTATCTTAAGAGAAATCTCGGTAGGTACATAATTAATTACTGAATTACAGAGCAAAAAGTCTTCAAAATAATTGAATTTGATACTATAATAGGAAAATATTATGCATCCAAGTATATTTTATAAAAAATAATAACGAATAAGACATACTGGACAAAAAAAAAAAATCTTCCTCCTATTATATACTCATAAATGTCAGAAAAGCGATACTTTTTCATGTAAACAATCTTGTCAAAGAGGGAGAATGGATAGAAAATTGAAATCTTACGTATGATTTCGAGGCAGATCAAACTAGGGTTTTGATTGTAAACAACAAAAAAGCTTTGTAATAACCAAAGGTCGAAATCACCGCAGCCTTTACTTAAGTTCTTTTGATTACACATGATTACAATTCGTAAAACTCAACTGCGACGTTTACAAATGAGATCGCATAATTCAAGGGTCCGAACATTCTTTTCGTGTAAGGTCAACAACACGTCAGCTATAATACTGATGCTGATCGCCAGTTGACTTCTTGTGGCTCTCACGTCAACCGTTGTGTATTAGACAGAGATGATAATAAGCCTTAGGTAGTAGTGTGATACAAATTACCAGCTTGCCAACATATAATTATTTCCTTTCTAATTTTATTGCAATCAGATGATAGTATCTGTTTTCACTGGGTGTGACCCCACGCCCTAAATACTAAGATAGTGACTGATTTATATCTTGGAAGCTACAGAAACAGTAACTAACCTTTTTGCCTATGACTTGTTAGTTTCTCGGCCCTGCTTAATAATTTATATTATCACTAACATGCCATAGTTCCGTATGCATCACCTGGGGCTGAAGGTAATTCTTGTTGATACTCATCTGAGGGTGTGTCGCCACCCTTTTTCGACTCGAGTTATTTTGCCAATGTGAGATGATGTCGTTGGGATTTTTTTCCCCTTTTATTAAGCAAGGAAAAAAGTTTGTATTGTCTATTGAAATGGTTTGGATAAGTACGTAAGCTTCTTTTATGTTAGAGTAGTACGATGTTTCCTCTAAGCTATGCACTTGTGCGCACGCACAAGTCAAAAAGGGAGTGCACTAATATGGGAAATATTACATTAGCGCACACATTGAGACCAGAAACGTTTGCGAACATTAGAGGAACCTTTGCCTAACACTATTTATGTGTTTGAATGAAAGAAAAAAAAAGTAGACTCTACTGCTTTTAAAAATTCAATTTTATTTAAAACGAATATCTTTTACATATGAAAAAAGATTCCCCATGCAAAACGACATTAAGTCAGCGACACTGAAGCAAAATTTAATTTGCGGAACTTTTCATTCGCGAATAAATATGTTAATTTGTAGAATTCCACTGCTAATGTATGTGCGTGTTTGTGTTGCACGTGTTTAATTGATAATTTTCAACTGTAAAGATCGTTACATTATAGTATCAATTCATCGTGACTTATGAATGCAATATTTTGATTTATGTTAAGCATTAGCAATTACAAAAAAGAAAACTAATAATCACAGGTAAATAAATTTTAAAAAATGCTTGTTAATGTATTTCTGACTTGGAAATTAAAATCACTTTAAAATGTTGGTATCGTTGTTAACGTACAATTTAATATTTATTAGCTGGAATATTTTATGGCCAGAGTATTGCATACATTTTGCTAAAATATTTAAGAAATAAAGACTCGATCATAAATTATTAAACGCTTGAAATAAGTTCGTTAAAAAAAAAAAATCACGAAACAGACAAACAAGCCCAAGAACACACACAATCAACACTTGCTTCGAAACGTAAGCGTTCAAGGAATTGACTCAGATGCCATAAATAGTCAACATACTGTTTTGAAAGATTGGTCATTTTCCTCCCAAAATTAGTTCATTTACGGACAATTCTCATGAAATGCGCGTTGTTTAACACAGACTTCTTCACAGAACGTTTAGATGGAAATTAACAACACCAGCCTGGATCAATTGCCCTGATTGCTTTATAGAATTCGTTGATAGACTGATTGTTGGTATGATTTAGTCTTACGCGAGATAGTGGATATAGAAACAGATATTGATCCGAAATAAACATGATGTGAAGTATGATATGGTCAGCTAGTTCACTTCCACAGAAACCCAGAATTGTCGGCCATCAAAGTATAACATTAGATATTCATTTTTCCGAGTGCCCGACGAGTTGGCTTTGTCAGAATCAACAAAAGTGTTTAGTTTCTCTGAAAAACTGAAGCCGTTAAGTATGGAAGTAAGGTTCTGCCTCGTTCTTAGAGCCGTGATGCCAGGCTCTGAATTACTGGTTGAGAGTATCTGCTAATGCCCGTTGCAAGGAATGCAAAAGTATGCCCTTTTCAGTACCCTATTATTCCTTTTTTTTTTTTTTTTTTTGTCAGTTTATGAAGATTAAAAATATGCATTTCATTCATCATCACAACAGCTTTTCGTAATATATTTACAATATATAAGTAGGTATATACAATAACAATATATATACAAAATTTCAGTAATTCATGCTTAAGTTTTTTTTTTCCCCCTCCAGATTATTTAACATTTGCACCATATGAACAGCTTATTTAAAAGTGTTTCTCTGTTAAACGGATTCATTCGATTCTTTAACAATTTTAGAGTAGACATTGTTTAATTTTAAGTCCACATTTTTGCGATGTCGTAAACCTTCAGCCATATCGGTATTTCCCAAAATGAAGTTGCACTCGCATTGCGACTTATAATATGAACTTGTAATAGCCAGCATGCATTGGTTGTACGTTACAATACACGAAAACCTCATTAGATTATTCTTAGTAACAACTTGGAGTAAAAGTTAAGCATTTAATTTTTTAGTAATTGCAGAAAAAACGACTTTTTTCAAAGAAAATTAAAACAGTAAAATTCTGCATTTTAAGTTAATGCCCTCTATTGCCGTGTTTCCATAGGATCTATCGAAAACTGATTTAAGCAGTAGTTGCCTGATGACGAGATTATTAAATCATGTTTCTGATAAGTGACTACAAATAGGTCTGTTAATAATAATAATGTATCTGTTGAAAATTGTAGTTGTAAAAATCTTAAATGTTTGGAGATTGGAGTGAAATCTTGATTTTGTTATATCCTTCAGAAAGGACCCCCCCCCCTTTTTTTTTTCCACAGAAGGTCCATAGTATGAATGAATTCCACATACACTTGGAATATAGGAGACATGTTCAGTCAAGTTTCTTTACTAGATAGTCAGTCATTTTATAAACACTCCAGAGAGTGTTTATAAAATGACTGACTATCTTATAAAATGACTGACGATCATAAAATATTAAGAATCTTAATGGCTAACAGAAAATATAAATGTTGATGGTTTCCTTAGCTATTAAATAAGCAGTAACATCGAAAATATATCTTTAAATATTCAAGTTATTCTTTATTACTATCTGCTGACAAAATATATAATCATCTTACTGTTTATCATATTTTAATATAATTGTCAGAAGACATTTGCCTTCATCAATAAATCAAACGAAGCCTGTCCCTTGGTAACATTACATAAAAATAAATAAATAAATAAAATGGGACTTTTAAAAGGTTCAACTTATAAATCATTATGTTAAAATTAAACTTCTGAAGGTAAAATTAAACC
Organism: Typopeltis vanoorti; assembly: GCF_054136105.1. Lineage (NCBI taxonomy): Eukaryota > Metazoa > Arthropoda > Arachnida > Uropygi > Thelyphonidae > Typopeltis > Typopeltis vanoorti. The sequence continues at coordinate 41,405,506 of NC_143557.1, forward strand.
ATCGGCATTTCTATAGAAAATGAGAGCAAATCATTTAGCTATTCGCAATTAAATATAATTCCCGCAGTAATTAATATTAGCCCATTAAACGTAGAAGGATTTGTTTCCTAAAAGTTAGGAAATTAAAAACAAAAAATAAAATGTTGATTTCAAATACTGTTATTGAAAAGATGCCGGCTTTACTTGAGAGATTTTAATTAAACTTGCCCTACGTAGCAATTTCTTTCACTTGCAAATGTGTTTGAAATGATGTTTACCGCGTGTTCCCAAAACTATTATCAGCCAAGAGAGATGCAAACTTGTGTTGAATTCTCATTTCTCTTTTATTTGTAGCATTTTAAAATCGTTTAAATGTAATTTTTTTTTCGAGTAGTAATAGCTATCCAAATCAACAGTTGCATGTATAATAATATTAACTTTTATAGAACGCGTACTAAGTGAATGTAAAAATAAAATATTTTATTTCTCATCAAAGTTCCTCAAAGGCAACTTAAGTACATTTTTGATAATTATTTCAGTACGTACTGCGTAGATCTATTTGCAAAACATGACTCCATCTGGTGTGTATTTTCCGAACTGTAATCACCTAACATTAGCCAAATAGATTGTTATAGCAGAAAATGGGCAGAATGACACTTTCATATGAGAAAGAGAGAAAATTAAGTCCAATATCGCCTTTCAGGCTTTAGTGCTGGTTTCTTCTATACGTATCCAAAATTGAGAATCAGTAGCGATGTTCGTCGCATTAAATGAAAAAAAAAAAAAAAATTAAGAGGTTCAAATATGGATGGTCTTTCATTACGATATTATAATTAATTTTTACTTTGTATATCCACCAGGTTCGGATTCGCTGCTTTTGAATAAAATATCTCTACGAATTAAAAGTGCCACGTGGAAGAGAGGGTGGAATACATATGGACAGCATGCACCTCTCACTAACTCTTACTCGAAGACCTGCACAGAAATGTCCCCCCCCCCCATGAGTAATTGTGCGAAGGTTACTGGGGCAACACGTTTTCAAGTGGGCTGTGTCTGTAATGGCGTCCGCTCTCGATTATCTAGCTAGATGACCCCCGAGACAGGGGAACGCATAAGGGAAAGAGGGAGAAAAACTGTTTCGTCACTTATAAAATTCTGTTCGCAATTAATCAGCCCCCTGATAGCGTATGATTAATCATCCCTGATGAGAAGGTGGGTCTTCATCTGGGTTTGGATAAAGACATAATAGTGGCAGGTGGGGGGGAAAAGAGAAAAGCGATTGTGCCTCCCTCTGAGCATCTTGAACACCATAAAAGAGTAGGCTACAGCGATTTGTGCTCGGCCGGGTGGGAGTTGCGTGTGTACACCCAGAACAGGTAGGGTGTACGAGCACACGAATATACTCTTCTCCCCCCCCCCAACAACTCCTCCCCCGATCGTTGTTACAGAACTCGCGAGACACCATAGTCCGTAGGTCTATGGTGTTTGCATCAGGCCCTGCGACAGCTTTCCTCCCTCGTAATTTCGGGCTCTTGGCAGGCGGCGAGTATATGCCGCTAATCGCACCTCCGGTGTCCGTAATGAGGGATATCTGGCGGTGATGGATGGGCCAGTACCGGGGGCCCTGGTTACGGATGACACAATTAATAAACATATCAAAGCCCTGACGAGATCGGGCAAGGCGGACGCCGAAAGCAGATTCTAAACTCCCTCATGAACACCTGGGAAAGGGCGGAGCTGGGCCCAGAATCTCGCGAAAATGAACGCAGCACACACAACGAATTACGTCCTGCGGAAACGAACGCTACATGCAACAATGCAGGGGCGTTGCGAACGCTTCGAAACCGCCGTGTTGAAGCGAAGGTGATTTGCATACGGCCACACGAGATTTACAGGAAACGTAGCGAAGAAGTGGCATGCGTGAGTGAGAGAAGGTCCCTCAAAGAGCCCCCCCCCCCTTCTACTTGAAATATGTAATTTGCAGCGGGGATGAAGGAAAAATATGATAGAAATGGTCACAAAAACTAAATAGCGTATCAACGGCTTCTCCGATGCTTCTTACTAAAGAAGGTGAACATCGCAAGCCGCTCATATTCAAAGGCAAAGCTCGACTAGGCGTCTTTTACTTCCCTTCCTTTTCCCACTCTCCCTCCCTCCTTGCAGTTTTTTTTTCTTTTCTTTTTATTTGTGCTGGAAGTTGAGGTCACACTGTAATTACTTGAAAGGTAATTAGTACTTCTTTCAGCGTGACATGTCTCCCGCTAAGATAACGAAAGAACTGATGTACACAACTGTCGCCATACTTCGTAATAGCGAGGAAGTTTGAGGAGGGGAAAAGAAAAAAAATCGTAATGAGTACTGCCGACATTCTTTTTTTCATGGAATAAGTAAACGCAACACACAAAAAAAGAAGTTTATAGATTATCCATTCTCGTAATTTATGACGGCAGGAAACTTTGCGTTTTTTCTGTTTAAGTGGGAGGGAAGTTAACGTTTACAAAAAAAAACAAACAAAAAACATCGCAAAAGATGACAAGCGTGCGCTCTGAAATCACTTGAAACCACTGGAAAAAAATAATTCAGCGACGATGTGCATCTCTTTATACATTTCGTGTAAGTGCATTTATTTGCTAGCTAGTTCTTTATTTCCAACTTTTGGTTACTTAGCATAGGCTTAATGAACAAATGCTTAAATAAATCAAGCAAGATCACATGTGGTGTCCTTTTAGACCCCTTTTTTTTAAATTCCAATATTTGGAAAAACTTTCTATAATTGAAGAAAATGAAGGTTTAATTTTGATTTATTAGGATGCTTATAATTTTTATTTATAGTTTATTGTTGACTGTTTCTGAATTTATCTCCTTAATACTGGGCAATGTGTTACGCGCTGTATTCACATATTCTAGACAGCGCAGTGCATTTCATTGGTAAACTGCAAACGAAGATCGTCTGCTGTTTTCTAGGCAGAGTCCGAATGATTTAAAACTGCTTATGATAGACTTTCTGGCACAAATTAAGTGTCCGTACTGAATTTTTAAAATTTAAAAATAACATCGAAAGCGTAAACCACGTCTTACAAGGATGCTGAAATACAAAAGGTATCCATAAAAAAATGTTTACTATTATAAATGCATTTTTTTGCTAAATTGTTCATTGTTGCCTTACCTAAAAGAATTATTAATCTAATCGAAGACTTTTTGCGCATGCGCGTCTATCGCATTGTGATCAGTAGCTGTCAAGATTATGGAATGAAAAATTTCAATCAGTTATTCGTGGACAAAGAGAATTAAACACCTCTCAGGTATTTACAATGTTTTTCCTGTTGTAAGTTTTCAGTATGTATTTTTTTATATATATCATATAGTTTTTAATGCATTTATCTCGTGATGTTAGTAAAAAATAAAAAAAATAAAAAAACGTGGACCTCGATCGCAAGATAGTCCCTTTTTTTTCGGTTTAGCGTATATTAGAAATTTTATTCGCCTCCCCCCCACCCACTGTTTTAAAATATTAATAGAATACTAAGTAAATTATGTTTGATGCTATATACAACTGTAAGCAAGCAAATAATTTATGCATTCGTTCAATCTTGGATCTAGCTTCCTCTAATGAGACCTCTGTGAAGGTCAAAACTGTTCTGGGTAGTAACTCTTCTCATATACGCGCCCGAAAGGAAGTGTGTGTGTGTGTGGGGGGGGGGTGTATTATGGGATACTAAAGCAAATAATGTAAAGTCAACAGCCTCTATGTACAAGTAGCTTAGCCGTGCTAAAATAAATGGGATGAAAATAAAAAAAACGGGATGAAATAAATGCATATTTGCAATGTACAGTCTTGTTAACACTTAATTTATAAATTTATTCTATTCCACAAGCGATTGATGTTATATCTTTAAAAAAAACCTTCATCCTATATTAAACGTTACTGTATATAAATATTTTGTCAATGTCTTTCTTTACGATATTTGCAATGCACCTGTCGAAAATGTACTCTTAAAAGTATGCCTAAAGAGAGAGCTAATCCTTGTAGCAAAGGGATGAAATTGCCGCTAGTTAATGTTCCTGAGGTGTGTGAAAATTGCGGATTAACTTTGAAATTTGAGTCGGACGGCTGTCAGTTAAGATGTGTCTCTGTTGCGTAGGCTGAAGAATGCGTGTCTGTAAGTTTGAAAGGATTCACTGACCAGGGAAATTTTCTATGGTCTTTTCAACAGAGGATTAATTCATTCAAAACGTGCTACCGGCAGTGAAAACATAACATGACAAACATAACACAGCCTCTTCCTGGAAGCACACGACAATAACAAGAGTAAATTTGCTATCTTTCGTAAAATCGTTCTTAATGATATCTCCCCCCCTAGAAACGTGGGAGCGTGTGGAATGCCCGGAATGCCTCCCATTCATACCAAGGATGGGCAATCTATATATTTCTCCTGTGGCTACCTAGTACTGCACTTGTTATGCATGTTTGAACCTACGAAGGTGGTTGACGGTGTTCAAGGTGAACACAATCCTAGCAGGGGGAAGAAAGAAAAAGAGAGTATTTGCGAGATGGCTGATACGCGTCTATAATTTCACCAACCAGTCGAGTTTTATTCGTATGGCTGTTTTCCGTCGTTAAGGGTGGAGTAAAATGGCGCCCTCTGCTGAATAAGGTGGACTGACTTATCTTTCTTTCTTTTTTAAGCCCTGTCTAATAGCAGGCTTTGTGTCTCTATTATCGTTAGGCCGAATGTGCTGGTTTCTACCTCTCCTGTTCGTTTCATCGACGCTGCTGCAGGAAGAAGTCGTTTAGCAGGTGAAGATTCAGTTCGTTGTTGGCGGCCATTAGGGATGTGGGCATGGCTGAGTGTGAGAAAGAACGCCTTCTAATGGGCTACTTTGTTTTTAGTACCGCGTATGTTTGGTGCAACCCGCTTAAACAAAACACCGTCGAGGTTGAAGACTTTGAAAGGGAAATGGACTTTCCACGTTCCCTAACACTTGTTAGATCATTCTCCTCACCTTGATGTAGTGCAGAAACGGTAGTGGAAACCGCGCATGCGCAAACCATGTCGGTGTCCCTCAGGGAAACTCGGAGCAGACTAAGGGGATCAGTGTAACGGGTCTCATAGGGAATGCACCTGCCTTAAGTAACGTCGGTTGCTCGAATGCTTTTATCAACGAAGCGTTTCTCTATCAACGGAGACAACGTTACGACCTCCGATAACCTTTCTGGCATACGAGCGCCAAGAACACGTCCGTGACATGGCGGAGAACTTAACGCTGCCGCTATAAAATTGATTTGAAATTTAAGGGGCACTTTGGGCTTCCTCAGTAAGCTGGGTTCGAGGCAGTTTATGAGCGTATTATCTATTGAATTACACTGTCGCCTGATTTTTTTTTCTTTTTTTTTTTTTAACCAAGTAACACCCTCGACAACTCTGGTCACGAGAGAGTTATAAAAACCTGTTTGATAAATTTGGGAGTCGAGGAGGATGTGCAGAAAATTCTGTTATACGATTTATGGACCAAGTTATTTGGGCACTTCGATATCCTCATAGCTTGCCTCGCAGAGCGTGTTGTGGATAATGCATTTATAATGTCAGCCAAGTATGGAAGTAGTAGGCACAATTAAATAGGCAATTCTGCAATAAAATATTCATATTTCAAGGTAAGTTGTTACACGAGTATTTAACAGAATGCTACGTATTCCACTAGAGGGCATCCGGGATTAAGAGTCTGTTGAAAAAAAACAAAAAAAAAAAAACAAGAAAATATAAACTAACAATTACGGGGAGTGTTTAAAATGGTAAAATGTATCGTATGGTCCCCCTGCCCTTGAGAAAACTCCCTTTTTACACTCTGCTTTGAGTATTCTAAAGAATATCTCAACTTCAGGCGGTGATCCACTTGGCATTAAGAGCACTGTGGTGTTTATATTGCAAAAGATCCGAAAATATAACTGTTTTCATGTCAGTGCAGATTCGTTATTCTTAGTGACTTCATCTCGCAGAAAAGCCCATGATTGAAACTGCAGCTAATTCACACAATATTCATTCAGTAAACCATCATTTTGAGAGGAGAAATGACTTCTGGAAGCAGTCAAATACTGATTTCAGTTACTACGTTAGATGTCGAGTGATGATACAGGCTATCTGTGAAACAACATGCCTCTATTGATAGAATACCCCCCCCACACACACACAGAGAGCGATGAGAAACGGTTACTTACATATTGATCTAATGGTCATCCTGCATTCAAATACTGTACAGTACAAGTGAAAGTTAGACTGATGGCTTGACTACTTTAACAGCAGTGTTCTCAAGTTAATTAAAAGCTAAATGGATTGTCATCTGATGATAGAAGGAATACGCATCCTTTCGAAAGAATGGACATCCCTTCCACTAAAAACCTTGTTTGATTCATGTTTTGGTTTGAAAGAACTTGCTGTGGCGAGAAGAACCTCAAAATGAGCTTTTCAGTTAAAGGGTAAGTTAGTCAGTCCGATATGAGTTCGCCAAGTTTTATCTCCAGTTTGGTCAGGCCAATGACACCCTTGTAGACCACTATTGGCGAACTTACATTGTATATCCGTAATATGGAATGGAACGTGTTCAAAAACATGCCTTTTTTTTATGACAAATCTTTTATTGTTAGGCCATCAATAAGCAGTACGAGCACTTCGGTTAATGTGATGTTTGCTGTCCGAACTATTTGGTGTTACGGCACCTAACACTTGGTGGCAAGTGTTATTAGTTCCGTCAGTTGTGCTTTTTTTAAAAAAAAAATTTTTTTTTTATGGCTAGTTTGTTTTATAGGAAAGAACCTGACATTTTCGGTGGGCTAACTTATTAGTTACCAACGTCTTTTCTATTCGAAGACACGTTTGACTAGACCAAGGAAGATCTATAGTGTGTTGCAAAATTTTAGTGTGCGGATTCTGTACTGCTTGGATGTTCCTGTACGTGTTCATCATTACGATGCGTTTTCTTTCATCCCAACCCCACTTAATATTTTTTAATCCATTTATAGTTCTCGCATGAGTCGGTTCATAGCGATATACTGGATTCAGATTGTTTCAGTGTAAGCGGGCACTGTCTATATACAAATTAATGATTGCATGTATAAGCCAATAGAAATCCAATGAATATAAATGCACGAACTCGAATTTCTTCGTTATTATCTTCCATTCCCATCTGTTAATAACAAAATATCTAAGGGTGTTGGCATGTAATTTCAAGAACTCATACGCAATCATGGTAATTAATAAGGTTTTTTTTTTTTTTTTTTGTTGTTGAGGGGTATAACAATTTTAGACACGAAAGGCTATAAGCTTATAACACATTATATCACTCTTAGCCTATCCACGGTACTAGTGGACATCAAACAGAAATCTTTCAGGCCACTTAATGGTTTACCTCCTTGGAAAACACAAATCGGCCAGAAAAATACACGCAATCAATTTAGAAACATACAATTCTGGTTATTGCCTTGGTCGAAAGAAAAAGGGACGATATCACACCGGGATGTGAAAATCATCTACCACTTAAAATACAAGTGTTCCCTACTTGTGTGTTCTGTTCTGCTAATGTTGTGTTTTCCCCTTCTTCATTATCACCCTGTGATATTTGGGCTTTAACATAATTCTATTTAATGTAAATTAGTTTTTAAAAAACATGCACAAGTTACGTTACTTAAGGATTAAGCCTAAAGTTACACTGGTGGCCCTTATACGAACTTCTGCAGTCGTTTACTCTATTCCCCCCCCCCTCCCATCACCAAATATGCGGCATCGCATCAGGACTAAACTTTAAAAAAATGCGCAGAGGTAGGCAGATTGCACGTGGAGTCGGCGAACTACGTGAGAAAACCACAGACTTTATCTATTGTTGCCTTAACGTAATTTATAGTGGTACAAAGGAAACGCGCGGGCCTTACTTTCGGTCCAGCCGAGATAAATTAGCGCGCATTTACTGAAATCCGATCCGAATTAAGCCGACGGTAATTCAGCCCGAGTGGGTACTTCTATTTAGGTGGAATTCTCGTGACAGACATTGCACACGATCGGCTGCGAGGTAAAGCAGTAAGAAGCGAAAACGAAACACATGGAAAACCTCGTACGACGATGACCGCCGTCAAGTATACGGTCGCTATCTCCGCTACATCCGGCCGCAGACAGGTTTAATAACTTAATAAGGAGACGGCGTGGGGGTAAGATGAAGTTGTTCTACGGATTTTAATTTTCCCATCCACGCTGCGTTCTTATCGCGTCTACTCTACGGGACTCTCCGCCTGTGCTCAGGTGGAGCAGAGGAGTCAGCCTGAGCTCCCGCCGTTCTTTTTGCTCAGATAAGGGAGGGTAGGGATGAGCCGAAGTAATAAATAATGCATTCATGACGCTTACCAGTAATGAGACCAACGCCTTTCGCCGCTGCGAAGATGATATTATCAAGCCGGGCGCTTGATATATATGTCAGGACGTGTTCGGCTTGGTCTTTGCTTAGTTTATCGCTAGGGAGCATCATCCCAATCTTTTGTTTCTCCTCGGGGGCGGGTCGGGAGTGGGACTGTTCGGAGAAAGGAGAGATGGTTGAAAAGAAATTTCCTAGCTTTCTATGAGCGTATCTCTCTCTCTCTCAGTATACATTACGAAGTTCATCTAAACTTCAAGACCACATAATCCCCGCGCTATGATGTGATTCACTGTTCCGTTAATCACACACACACACTGAACAAGTACGTGGGTGCACGTTTCTACATGAAAAAAAAAAGAAGAAAAAAAGAAAAATCTGAGGGTGTGACCTCCCATCGGCCGCCTCATCGGGACCCAACCAACCACGCCCACTTTCCTAACGTTGTTGTAGCCCGCTAATTATGGCCGAAGCCCGTCAATAAACCAACGCACCCGGAGACAAGGTGCGAACCTTATATCAGCACTGGTGGGGTCTTTGAATGCTGCCCTAGCGCGTTGAACGAGCTGCCTGGATGCACGCTATGCCAATCACCTCGTGTCAGTGTAACACTGCAGAGGGAATGAATAGCTTCCTTTTCTGGTGAAGTACTCTGCTTCCCCCCCCCTTCCCTATCCCAGTACTATATTAACTCTCACGGAGTAGATTGAGCTGTAAGCTGTGACGAAACAATTAAATCACCCCCAACCCCCACGTGCTGATTTATAACAACATTCTCACCCAAGACATATGGCCCGCGAGCACGCAGGTTAGGTGTACAGAGATGCCGTCATTCGCCTATCTTCCGCGGCGCTGTGAATAAAACAGATCACAGCACGCGAATAAGCCCACACGTTTAGACTCGCTCACTTTCTCCGCATACGTCCAACTTTGTATTATCTCGAAGCACACTACATTAGTTGATTTTTTTTCGGTTGTGTTTTTATACACGGCTTGCCGTCCTATCCGTAACTCGGTTCAATGTCCAGGCGCTGTGGACTCACTGCAGTCTAGGTAACAAGGGAGGCTGGTATTGCTGCAAGTTGTTATTGGTAAGAAAGCAGTGCCACACCCTTTGGACATGGCGTGATGGTCGTTACCTATTGGACAACTTCTCAGGATTCCTTAGCAAAAGTCAGGAAGCTGTACTATTGCCACATACTTAAAATGCACAGCATTAAGTTAGGTTCAGTCGCCCTCAGAACTACAAATGTCAGCGTATACGCTCAGACCCATTGTATGGCTTCAGTCGATTCAAAACAATTAATACTGCAGATTTGTCTACAAATTCTAGACGTTAAACAGTATATTTTTCTTACAATCATAAAGTGTAAGAACCGCATCGAACATGCGAATAATAACACACTGCGTTGCCTCCAACATAGTTCAGGATTATCACTGTAAAGACCATAGTGCTCTCGATTTAATGTATCTTTGGATACGCAACATTGCCTTTAATCAGCATTTAACGTATGTGGTCTTATGTGCAGAAATGTTGACTGTTTGTTGAAGTAAACTGTAATAAAAATAAGAAAAAGTAAACTGTCTGTGGAGACAATGTCTCTTAGTAGCTCATATTATATGTATTATGAGGAATCTTCAAACTTGCATACTATACTACCATATATCACTTACTGTTTAATTTTGATTTTATTTTAATTGTAGATAGCAATCTCCCATGAAGCTGAAGTATCATACAGTATTTATCACCAGACCCGAAAGGACATGCACTTCGTTTCACTCCTCCAAGAATGGGCCTGATTGAACAGCATTTTGCGATCTGTTCGATCAGGTTTGTAAACTTGAATATTTCCAAAATCTGTAGCCTTAATGCTTCACTCCCCCCCCCCCACCTAATTTTCTTTATCTCCAAAACACGACAGTCCTTACCGATATGTCCTCTAAAGGAGTCAGAATAAACTTCAGAAGTTTGTTCCTGGACCCTAAATGAAACTCCATCAATCCATCTGACCTAACTAAAATATCGCAGATATTCATTCAAAAACCAGTCCATAAGGAAAGAAGAAATAACAAGCCACAATTTCAACATAGTGATGGCCGCTTGATATTGTAAATCCGATAATAATAATAACAGCTCTTTGTTATTATGTAAGATAGTAAGAAGTGGCACCTAAAAGCGTGAATGTCGCTCTGTGAATTGCTTGGCTTCTCAGGTCAGCTTACATGTTTTGCAGGGAGGAAAACTTTTTTCAAGGATGGCCAACTCAGTTATTTCTAAACAATAATTAAATTTTTTTAAAATGGAGGCTGAAGTTCTTCTCTGATATATTTATGTTGTTTAATTAATCTTTAGATTTAAATTTTTATATTTTTTATTTATTGTGTAATTATTTTTAAAATGAAATTTGCTACATTTCTTCGAAATCAAGTTACTGGGGCTTCACAGTTAATGCATCTTGTATTTGACGCAGTCGAATATTTATCCCGTGTAGGAGCAACTTACAAGGCTGTTAGATTAAAGATAACAAATGTCCCCCCCTCGTCTAACAGACAAACCGGCTGTAGAACACACGCAGTTAAGAAAGAGTGTACTCACTCATATCCTTCGTTGCATCAGGTGTTAAAACACCTGAACCATCTGAATTCTCTCTGAGTGTATATCATGGCGATTCATCTCAAGGAAAATATGCTGACCTTGAGAATGTCAAGACAAAATTATCCGAAAACGGAATTCGACATGATAAATATGGGATTTTCAACGCATATTATTTGATGCTCAGTTTTGTCGGACAACATTAATACGGTGAGTGTGTGCGCGCGCACACAAACATACATTCTCGTTAACATTTCCCATAGCCTGAGCAATCGTCTTTCAAAATCCACCCACCGCATCCAGCCGAGCAGAATGGAGAATAGGTCCACTAGTGACGGTGCTTAAAGGCGCTGGGGTCATCACAACAAGGTGTCAACGGTGTCGCCACTAAAGTCATTAATCATGTAATCATTATCACGTGCCGTAATGCTGATAGCGTGTTCCTCACGTACACCTTTCGGAAGTAAACAAAAGTGAAGCTGGGGTGAGTTGAAACGTACCGTTGCTTCGGGCGATAGGTAATTGGCGACCTGCACGGTATCGCCGGTTCAGTCCTAGTAGTAACTTGGGAGTAAAGATGCCCATCGTTCAGATATGCACATTCTTCTACCCCCCCCCTGTTCCATTCCCTCATTGCTCCCGGTCTCCTCCTTGTCCTACACTACCAGCTGTTGGTTATTCTGACCACATGATTTAATTCTCCTATCGCATCCCTTCCAAGTTAATTCTTTGTTTTTTTGGGATTGCGGTGAAAACTGTCTACCGTGGTTTTGTTCAAGGTTGAACCTGTTTACTTCTCAAGTTGTTTTCTGTTTAGATACGCCGATGTACAATGGGATATCAAAATATAGGCTGACTTATTAAGGTTATGTAAAGGAAATAGTAACCATTTAATATTGGATAAGTTATACGCCATGTTGACAGATCGACAGTTCTTTCATTGAACTTTTCATTGATTATTATTTTAGTAGTCAATAAGTTTATGTGCTTCCATATAAAAATGTGGAAGCACATCTGTGCTATAGTACTCAGGATAATAATGTTTAAATGTTTCACAAAAAAGAAAAACGGATGTTCTTCCATTGTAAGTTTGCTTTGTGTAATTTATAAAAACCCTTTACAAATTTACAGCATCTTAAAAGGTCCTGAAATTGATAACGATGCTTGATACTAAACCTCACTGCAATGCAATTAAGCACACATTTTTAACATATGGAATTACAATGAAGTTTCAAATACATAAATATGCGTTTTCGCTTGCAAAAAGACCTAAATGGTAGATATTATATTATTTCGAAAATTTATCGATAAAGATACTTAAATGTATATAAGGACTGGCCTAAAGCGGCGAAGCAAGAATGCTTTTCATCTTCCCCGTTATCTGTAAAGGACAGTGTAGGGATAAGGTGTTATTGAGCTATTAAAGCTCTGATCATGGCAAGAGGATAATAGCAATAGCCGAGCCTCAGTTAGAACTTCATTGGCTACAGCATTGCAATCCATTATCCTCCAATGTTAGGCAATTTGTTTAATTATATCTAGGAAAAATTATGGTGTTTTATCCATTCGTATTTTAATGATTTAAAATTACTTAAAAATGAGCATTTTAATATTAGGTTAGTTGAATGATAATCTTTTATTTTTTTTTTATAATGATGAAGTCAATAAACGTTAATAAATACTTTACATTTATATCATTACATGAATCATGCAATTGTCTGTACTTTTGTTATCGTTGAACTCCTGAGCATGCTCAGTGCACTTTAACGTAATTATAGTCAGGCTTTTTTTTTCCCTCCTATTTCCCCCTTTTGTGGTTTTACTAACAGCAAAATTAAATCTTTGCTAGCGAAACGTAGTAGAGTGGGGAGGGAGGGGAATGCAGTTAAGAGAAACGTTACCACTTTATATCTCTATTGCGGAGGAAAACCAGCTAGCCGCGGACTACTAAGGTCGACCGCAAAGATGGAGTTATTGTCTCAGTGCGGTCCGGCAGGCATAAAAATTTAAACTTCATTATCACAATCTGTCTTCGGCCTCCTAGGAGTCGTGCCTATAAACGCAGGCGATAAAACGAGATTATGAATGGGTTATTACCTCGCGTTCGTTCCGCCTGCTCCGCCAATGAAGCTCCCAGATTCGGCGACTCGCATTCTTTGCGACCAGATTTATACTCTGGGACGCTGGGTTGACAGAAATGCAAATTTATGCCGTACTGGCGATCGTCTGGTATTGAAATTTATGAGTTCTGGAGCAATATTTGCCTGCTTAATGTCCCGCCACTCTGTTCTCGCCGCCAGCATGATCAGCCAATAATCTTCGGGGGTTAAAGAATGTCGGGGATAGAGACGAAAATTCGCGTTTGCCGTCGTGGAAGATGGAGTGCAGAAACTCCGGCAAGGAAGTGCTCCCTTGGACGGTTTCAAGGTAGAGGATTCTGCAGAAGGGTACTTGGGAGATCTGTTATTTACTGGCGGTGTCTTTACTCTCTCTCTAGAAATGATTTTCGTTAGGGGGGGAGGGAGGGGGCTCATATGACGATGAATATTTGTGCGGTCTTCTCTATGTATAAGAAGATATACGGGAGCTGGGTTAGTACGATAATCATTGATAGCTCATTCCTGGTTCGACTTTCTTTCTGAAAGGATGGTTTGAGAGGCTTCGGTGGATGGATGGACACTCTTCCTGTCAATTCTGTCGGGCATATTTCTTTCTGTGTATAAAGTTTGAGATTTATTATACGGTTGCAGCTATATTGCTCAAATACAGCGTAATTGACGGACTACACGTCAACACTCACATTCAGTCATTGAGGCTTTTAAAGGAAAAACGACCCCCCCATTCAAACATTGTTTATCTTAGGTTCTTCTCTCATTTCATTAAATGCCTATGTCGGTGATCTTTCAGTATTGCTTACTCGTTCATATTTATTTTTTATTTCATCCCTACGAAGTTTGCCTTTCTTACCAATTTTGATATTAGAAAATGTTCAATGTTCACGACGACCATCTTTGTCGTGATTTTGTGGATAATTCACTATAAAATTAACTAATATCTCCAGTTTGTTATTTACTAAGGGAGGAATGAAAGCATTATTTAAATACTTACAGAAGAAGGGATAGAATTCTGAATCGTGCTTGTCAGCCGCTGTATATGCGATAATATGTTGAAACTTATCAATACTGACATGCGACGGTTAGTTTCATTTTAATGAAAATCAAAATAACTGAAATTGGGCAATAAAGGTGCAGTGTTTAAGTATCATGATAGCCTGAAAATATTATCTTCAAAAAAACCTCACGTGTAGGGAGGGGAGAGCCAAATACTAAGAAAGATGAAATTGGCTGCGATTCACGATTGCAGTTAACCTCCTCTCTCGCTGTAGATGTTTTAGGCAATGTTATTTTTGTTTAGATGGACTAGGGGAAATAGTCTCAGAATAAATCAAAGAAAACTTAGTTGTCACTTTATTTATTTTGTCTGCATAAGAAGTGGTTTGATGGCGATGTAGCACAGCAAACCGAAATATCCCCTCAAAGCATTGCAGCTCTGCTTAGTTATGAACAAGGGGAAAAAAAAAACGATACTTTTTTTTTTAAATGTAACGCCTTTTATTCTCCAAAAGGGAAGTAAGAAGCTCTTTTAGTCCCAACAACTTTTGAAGACTGTGACAAGCAGGTTTCTATCCTTCACCTTTCACTGATAGTGAGTTCAAACTATCAATGGATCCCAATGTCTTTCGGGAGAAATAGTACGACAGACAATTAAAGCGATCTTTCTTCGAGCAGCCTAGAGCTATGGATGCAAATCATCATATCTACGCAGAGGTTGTTCTCACTAGGAAAACTAATTAAAAACATATATATACTTCGAGAGGGAGGATAGCGAATTGCCTATGTTTCTGTTCTCTTCAAATATATATTATAAAACACTTAAATAATAAATTAAAAGGAAAACTTGCATTAATAAATAATGCAAGTAGGTTTAATTTTTGCAAAAATCATTCCAACACCTGTTATATATATTCAAAAGTTCATAGATAAAAGAAAAAAAATGTTTTACTGGTCAGTGGGGCCCAGGCACTCCCCAAAGAAAAGGAAAAAACATTAGAAAATTTTCCAAAAATCTTTTCCTAATTAAAATTATTTATGTTGTGTCGTGTCTTCTATTTCTATTCTACTTATGAATTAGCGATCACTACAGATGTTCAGTCATAGGTCTTATGCGATGCGTAGTGTGTATTCGCAAATCGTCTACTCAACCCCCCCCCCCCAAGGTTAAATCCTGAGTGCGCCACTGTTACTGGTTGATTATTACATTCAGGGCGGAACAAATAAGATTCATTTCTGCCTTCGTACGAGGGTTGTCTGAAAAGTTCTCGGCCTCAACCATAGATGGCAACACTATCGGCAAGATTATTTTTTCTAAGTTGGTACATCTGTCATGGGCATCCGTGTGAAATTGCAAGTCATTCTATCAAGTAGCTTGTTTTATACAGCTATCTGAAGCAAACGTGTTTTCTGTATCCCTTGAAATGGATAAAATTGAGTACCGTGCGGTTATAAAATTCTTTGTAAAAGAAGGTTTAACGGCAAAAGAAATTCATTCTTAGTTCATAAAAGTTTATGGGCACTCTTCTCTTTCGTTTTCAACAATTAAGAAATGGGCTTCCGAGTTTAAACTTGGCCATACCAGCCTTGAAGATGATCCACGTGAAGGACGTCCAAAAAAGTGTAACACCAGAAATCACTGATCAAGTACACGGCATGGTATTGGATGACCGGCAAATCAAATTGCGTGAAGTTGCTGAGACTATACAAATTTCAAAATTACGTGTAGGATATATTTGTCATGATGAATTGCATGAAAAAGGTTTGCGCAAGATGGGTGCTGCGCTTGCTCACAGCAGATCAAAAACGCACTCGCATGAAAATCTCTGAACAGTGCTTGGAGCGTTTTAACAAGAATAAAACTGATTTTTTTGCGTCGATTTATTACTAAGGATGAGACTTGGATTCACCGTTACACACCAGAATCCAAACATTAGTCAAAATAGTGGAAGAAGCCGGTTGTTCAGCGCAAAAGAAGACAAAGTCGGTTCCATCAGCAGGAAAGGTCATGTCATCGGTGTTTTGGGATACTAAAGACATTTTTTTATAAATTATCTTGAAAAGGGTAAAATAATAACCGGGGAATATTATTCCGATCTTTTAACCAGACTAGATGAAAAAATTCATAAGAAAAGACATGGTTTGCAGAAGAAAAAAATCATCTTTCATCAGGACAATGCACCTGCACACAAAGCTGTTTTGGCAGTGGGAAAATTAAGGGATCTGCACTACGAATTGTTGGAACATCCGCCATATTCCCCAGATTTAGCGCTTTCTGACTTCTATCTCTTCTCAAAACTAAAACTCTTCCTCGCTGGTCAGCGTTTTTCTTCAAATCTAGAGGTGATTGCAGCTGTAGAGGGGGGGGGGGGAGGTATTTTGCAGATCTTACTGAGAACCACTACAGGGACGGGATAAGGGCTCTGGAGCATCGCTGGAATAAATGTATTAGTCTTAGGGGAGATCATGTTGAAAAATAAAAATAATTTTGAAATTAAAAATTCGTTTTTTCATTGTCCGAGAACTTCTCAGACAACCTCGTATATGAAGCGTTTAAATCAATTTTGATTTATATGAGTTGATATCGAAAAAGAGAAAGCGTAACATAATGTACTTCTTTATGACAATTTAAAAACAAATCAATAATTGGTTGAATAATACTGTGTAAGCTCTTTAAAATCAAATCAATTTTTAAATGAATTGGTTTTAAGTAAAATTACGACCGAGCCTTATTTTTTAATTTATTTTTGTCTTAAACAGTCGTATCGATATCTTTCCCCTCACTTACAAGTGAAACTAAAGTCGTGACCGAATTACTAAATTTAACACACACACATTGAAAAACTTACTGAAGAAACACAGCTTACTGTGCGATAAAAATTAATGGAACGAAGAAGTAACATATCGGTTGATGTTCCAATCGTCTTTATGGCTTATTTGATGAAAGACAGAAAAAAACAGTGAACCAGAAAGGAAAACTAACTGGTAGGCTATAATCGATTCTTCGCCTGTAACATAACTTTACAGAAACACGAGCCGCTAAACACCCCTAGACACGCACACACATCGAAGCTAACTGTCTGCATGATTGCTAGAAACTAACCAAACTATTGGCGTTTTATGATAGGGTGTGGTTGTTTGATTTTTATAATTGCAAATAATACTTCGGAGATTTGAGAAATTGAATTGAATTTTCGCTTTCCGAGAACAGATGTTGACTTTCCAAGTTCTGTGGTCGATCAGATTGGCAGCACTCATTCATCGGTGGACAACCTTTTCGATCCTGTCTTCTTAGCTCCTTGTTATTTCCTTGTAATGTATTATTATTATATATAATAGGTAATCTAAATCTGGAGGTTGGCCTATTTTTGCGGTTTCCCTTGATGTAGCGAGTTTATTTCATATTGTGTTGCAAGTATCCATGGGATAGGCGCAGAAAAATCAATAAAAACAAACTGTGGATCGTTGTTGCTTCGAAATTGTGTGAATAATGTCGTTCCTAAATGTGGGGTTGCCGGTTTACATTTGTCAGAATTCATATCTGAGTTTTATAAAAGGGTCTTCGGTTTATCAAAATTAACGATCCTCCCAAAGAATGCCATCAGTCCCTGAATCATCAAGTTTGCTTTGTTGACCCTCCCAGACTCTTATCGCACTGTCATTTTGAAAAGATCTGGTTTTTATCTATTGCACTTTGTTTCTCTCGAGGATTTGAAAGTCTTTACGAATTAACCAGCGCATTTCTGATTGTTTTTTCCCCCTCCACTGGTCCCATTGAAAATACCGTGACTATTGCTGATAAGTTCCAAATATAAGATGTGATCCTGATTGTAAAGAAGAACATCAGAGCGATACTTTAATGCGTGCGTCAGTCAACTTATCGCTACTTCTATTAAACAGTCTGAAATGTTTATATTTTAAGTAAGTATACAATGCCCCCATCGTGTTTCTATCTTTCAAAGAAGTGTGAATTTAGACAGACCGTAAAATGTATTTCGAAGTTGAATTGTTGAATTAACATTAGGAGTCGGATTTGATAGAAATTTAGGAGCGATATTTCGAGTTTAAGAGAACATAGTTAATTCAAATAAAACAAACAAACGTACATGATTTGTATTTATTATAGGTGATGTTGATTTATTTTTCATAAAGTTTGAACTACTGGCAGAACAGCCAACTGGAAATGATCACTATCTTACAATAAACATACCACGCGCTGTTCAAACACCCTGGTCAGATGTGATGAAAGCGCTGATTTGTGGAGGTCAGAAAATTTTCAGGTTGTAAATTTTCCCCTCTTAAACATACAAATCATTCGTTTTTAGGTAATCAAGTAGATGATATTCTATCAGAAATGCTTAAATGTGGAGGTATAAAAGTTTTAAGGTAGCTACGCGTAATTCAGATGCCTGTTGCAAGGACGAATTGCAGCACATCTCAAACAGTATCCATCTGCAAAGCGGAAAATAAAGCTTAATGCTTGAATTACAGAGGAGATTGATGCAATTATATGGTGTAACCGTGGTATTATACAGAGTATTTGATTTGTAAGTCAGCAGTTAGAATTGAAGGAAGTACAAAAAAGATGGTTTAATGTTAAATCAGGTGTGAGGATATACATTATCCCCTCTGTTATTCATCATCTATATGGATCACATTATGAAGGAAAGTCGTAATAAGCATGATATCAGAATTGGAGATGTTAATGTCAACTCGTTGCTTTATGCAAAGAGAATGAAAATAGAGGCATTGTGAACGGAGAACCTGTGGAACAAGTGAAACATTTCAACTACAGTACTTAGGCACGATTTTTAGTAAAGATGGTAAATTAAATATGGAAATAGACAACAGAATCAACAAGGCTGGTATGGTAGGAAGTCAATTGAATAAATTTATATGGAATAAGAGAAATTAGTCAGATCACTAAATTTGCTATATGCAAGACCGTGTTCGAACCAGTTTAGTTTAGGGATTTTGAGAGCTGGGTCAGAAATAAAATACTTGATCAAAGACTGGAGACCATAGGTAGCAACGTTCAGAGATTGGGGAGTGAACAGATGGCGTCAACGGCAGTGTCATATTAAAAATGATGACATTAGGAAGGAACTTGCCACTGTTAGCATTCAGGTAATGTGTGATCATAGCAGGTAGTGTGGCCACATGAACAGAATGGGAGAGGAGAGATTCTCAAAGCAGGTATTTGGTGGCATAAGAAGACCAAGATCTATTTGGATTGCTGCAGTTAATGACCAAAACATGAGATCTGAAATATTAGTCCTAAGACAGACTAATTAGAATGGGAAAGAAATTGATATTAGGTACATGTTGATATATACAGAATACAATCAGGAATTTGATCATATATGTATAGGTTCGCTTTTCTAGATATTAGGGGCATTTAAATTAATTCATGCAATTTTTTCCCATAGTATATTTACGAAAAAGAACATCAACGACTTTTTGTTTCAGTCTTGCTTTAACTGATTCAAGTAAAGCCTTTTGTAGTTATCCGAAAAGGAACACAGATGATCGGATCAAAATGCATTTCTTCATTTCCTTTATCTGTAATTCATTACACGTCAGAGTTTAAGACTTCATTAGATCTGTAGCGTGCCGTTGGTGTGTGTGTACACCAATAAGACATGTGGCGAATAACCCTGGTGTGTGCTTGGGGGAGGAAGAGGGGGAGCATACATTACTTACCGCACTGTCTACTTCGTATACACCATCTCGCTACCAAACTTCAACTTTTCCTGGTCGCTGCCGGTGGCCCATCTCTTTCCATCCTAACGTCTGATCCGTGATCGAAACCTCGTCTGCCCGTAGCATTAGCATGTGTAATCAGTCTTTCTCGGCACTTTGACAATTTGCATGCGGTGGGCGGATGATTACCCTGTCCCTCAAACCGGGGAGGGGCCGATGGTACAATGAAGACATCAAGCAGACATCGCATCTCTCTCTCTCTTTGTCTGTCTCGTGCATCAGCTTCGGGAAAAGAGGAGCGGGCTCGTTCGCCGACCGCCGGACTCCCGTGTGAATTCCATGCGCGAGGCAGCTGGGATAAGGAAAGCCGTCATCATGACCAACTAATGTTTCTACCGGGCTGCCTGATGAACCACGTTTCCCATTAGAAAGACGAGTTTTAAGAGGGTTGCGGGACAACCCCCTCACATTTGCATGGGAATTGCATAAGCTACGAAATGTTACCGTATTAAATATGTTTGTCTTCAACCAGAGGAGCTTTTTTCCCCTCGTGCTTTTAATCCCATTATCAATTCTGTCTCTAAAAGTTTTTTTTTTCGTTTGTTTGTTTACATCTCTTCTCTCTCCCCCCCCCATTTAGCGAGTACATTATGAAGAAACCGATTGATATGGCATAATGCGAAGCTGGAAGGGGGGGGGGGGGAAGAATCTATCGTTTTTAACAATTTCATCAACAACGCTAGCTCGCGTGCCATTTTCATACACAACGATGTAGTCCGCCTTCGACAGCGAGCATTGATGAGGTACTCAAGGAGAAACAACATACGTCAAATATCTTCTTCGTCGGTCGATAGAATAAGAAATGGGTTTGATTAAATTATTCCACTTGGATGCATAAAATGCGCGCAGGAAGTTCCCAACATCTGAATTTTCCCAGCGGAGAATTTTTTATTGCTTGTTCGCAGTTGTTGGAAGTATTTCATAAATATATATGAATAAAAAACAGAACGAATACGGAAAAAAAAACATTGGTATAAAATATACTTCAAACAAAAATTGCTTTTTCGTCCATACAATATACAAATGGAAATAACCGAAGACAAATAACTTTTTTTTTTCTTCTATTGAGACAAAGGAGGATATTTGAAATTAAATGTTCATTCATCCACTTCAAGATGTTCTTTCTTTCGCTGTCATCTTCATACTTTCCTTGAAGCTAGGTTATCTAGTTTGTTGAGTTTCTCACACGAAGGAAAAGATACATTATTTAATTTATTGGGAATTGAAAAATTCCTTATGGTATTTTTATAATCGACTTATATATTTGTTTTTGATTTTTCTACTGCCGTTGCATACTTAAATGTTTTGTGTGCTCTCTTTCTGTTCGTGTGTATGTGGTTAGAAGAATGAATGGCTTTTCTTAATTATAATTTAACACATCAGTTAGTTAAAAAAAAAGATGTGTGGTTTATAATGTCACAGTTTGCTAACGGTGAAATAATCCAGAAACTCTGCACTTAAAACCAAACTGGAACTTTTGTCAAGCCACTTCAGATCTGCAGTAAGCGGTCGTGACCACAGTAGAATTCCCATCCATAACCCCATTGGTTAGAGAGTAGAAATGCTACCCATTCAGCTAACAGGTTTGGGATGATTTTAACATATTTTGAAAACTATACCACTGTTCTTGATAAGTGTGATGGATGTTGACGGCACTTATTCATATGAAAAAAGTTTCTGGTTTTTGATAGCTGTTTCTGGTTTTTAAATGTATGATAGCATGTGATTTGCGAGAAATCACATGCTATCATACATCTAATTCAATGCTTCTAGACTCTTAGAAGTATCTTGATCAGTCCAGATTCGAATACAATCTCTTGATCCTAACACACTCCCACCTGCTCACAATGCATTTGCGAAAAAACTAACTCCACTTTTGTATCGATTCACTTCTTCCATTGATATTAAGATATGTCGATATTAATCATATTATTTACTTCAAGATATAAGTGAATATCGCATGGATTCTGCGATAATCGAGACACAGAAAATCATCTTTGCAATTCACAGCAATTCCTTTGATTAGTAATACAATCTCTATCAATTCACCCCATGCCTATCACCCAAATATTTCCAAAGTCATTGTTCATCGAATCATTAGCAATTCGCTTGGGCTACTCCAAATACGCTGCAACATGTGCAGTAATAAGCCGCCTGTTAATGTACAATGCAACCCGACAAAGAAAACAAACCAAACTTTGAACACACATTTAATGGATGTGATCTGCTCGCCTCATAGCCTCAGTTATTTCGGTAATAATTCTCAACAGTTTTGCTATGTATACACCACTTCTTAAAAGTACATACAGTTAATATTTCTTCTTTCTTCCCAACCTTCTACCCATCCAGGTATTCGTATATAAAATAAACAACTGTAGTTTCTAGAAAGCAATGAAAAAAATAAAACTATTTTAAAATCCAAATGATGTATTCACTCATGATTTAAACAAAGAAAGTTATAATTAGCGTTCATAGATGGCGCTCGGTGAACACTGAAATCTACATTTGTAAACCTTTTGATGAAAGCTAACTGAACTGTGATATAAATTACAATCTGGTTGTCTCTACTCACTTTTTCATAATCAAGGCAACAACAACATGTTTTGAAAACCTGTGGCATCCAAATACAAATAGAAGCATGGAAACAGAAGATATCTAATTACGGCACCACAGGAGTTCCTAATATCAGAAACAATGAAAAACAGTAAGGGGTAAATTGGATACAGAAAAGAAACCGGATCTGTGATGAAAAGATCCAGACGAGTTTATTATAGCGTTAACCCATATCGATACATATTTAGAACAATCACGGCCTCTAGTAGCGATAAAATATTATACGGGTATTTAACTTTCCCGTACGTATTGCTTCAGGAAATGGGATCGCTAACAGAATAAGAAATTAGGCTTAGCCTTCAGAATTAACTATGGTTAACGAACTCAAAATTAATAAGGTTTATGGCTGTAACATTACCAGTATTTATTTATTTTTATCATCAAATCTTTTAACGGCGTTTGCAAATAAACAGTAACAGTGAAGTTAAAAGTGTTTGTTAGATTTTATGGATTCATATTTGCAGTTCCATTGCACTAGTAATTTCAAGGCATTT
The DNA here is from genome assembly GCF_054136105.1 of Typopeltis vanoorti. Classification (NCBI taxonomy): domain Eukaryota; kingdom Metazoa; phylum Arthropoda; class Arachnida; order Uropygi; family Thelyphonidae; genus Typopeltis; species Typopeltis vanoorti. Next base: position 41,428,452 of record NC_143557.1, read on the forward strand.
TGTTTCAGTCCTTATAAATAGATTTCATGAAGACATTTAAGATTAATGGAATAGTAATTAGGACAAGTAATAGCTCCTTGCAGGTATGAAAGGAAATAATTATTAGTTTGTTAAGGGTTGGTTGACGGCGAAGGTTTTATTGCCATAATAAACACTGAACGTGCTTCGGGAATTGGTTGGACGTTTAGTTAGGGGGATCTCTTTATGCTGGAGAGCAAACGTTTATTCTGTTTCGTTCCACACACACCAAAAGAAATAATGAGTTAGATATTCATCTTGGTTTAGGAAAGTGAGTGCCGCTCAGAGGTATTTTCAATGTTGTTTGTGGAGCAATGAAAAGTAAAATGTGGACCTCCCTGAAGAAATGAAACACGACCTGAAATGAAGATAAACACAGTTTACGACAGTCCGCATCGATATGAATTTATGATAACCGTGAATGGGCTAGGGAGAGTTTCACTCGAATATATAGAATGAAATTAATATGCCAGTTGTCAGTTACCGTTCTTTCCTAGTTCTAAATGTTGATTTTTAATTGCTTGTAATTAACTTTGTCATTGACGCTGCCTGTAATCTATCTTCCGTATCAACAGCATTGTGGGAGCCTCCTTTGCTGAGTGTTGCAGTTCAAAACCCTTTACCAGAGGCAGCGTTTTTTCTTTCCGCCAAACAGGCAAACTTGCAAGAAGAACACACACACACAGGTTACGGATTCGGTCGTAAATCCCAAACCAACCTACCTATTAATTCTGGGGTAGTAATCGCATTTTACAGCCCAAAAGAAACCGATTTCTTAGAGGGAAATGATTGCCCTTCCCAGAGTAATCACTTTCCCCCTACAAACACAAACCCAAGAAATAATTTCAAAAAATTGTTCTATTTCTTTGTGACATGACGTCATTGTAGAAACCCCTCCCTCTTCCCGTCACATTTTCTTGAATCTCCGCCTAGTGTGACATCAATTAACAATGACCTCAAGTCAACCAACGAATATGCGACACTTAGTTCTTTACGAAAACATTTTAGTGCTGTCCATTGAATTTTATGAGAAAAACAACTTTCCTTCCTACACGTGATAGTACTTTATAGTTAAATGCGTGATTAATGACACGTGGCGCCACCATACAGTGAAATCTATCTGGAATATGGAAACACTCATCCAACATTTAAATCGTATTATTATTTCAAACACCACTTAAAAAGCAGCTGTCAAATCATGAATGTAATACATCAGCTTCTTCGAACATACACCTAATAAATATGCTGATGAAATTTCACAAATAATATTGACCGAGTATAGATCAGACCAGCACACGTAATGTGTACTGACATAATACTCTCGATATAAGCGCAGCTAACCTAATTGCTTACCATTAAACTTTAATCGAAATCGTCTTCTCCTATCTGTGGAAACCATTAGCGACTTCTTAATAAATCTCATTACACTCCCACTCACTTGTTACTGCTCTGTACCCAAGCTTTTTGAATATACAGCGGCCGTGCGCGTCTCTCAAATTAATTACCTGGTATTAATATTTAATCCTCCATGACTGAGGTGTGCAGCAAATGACACAGTAGTGACTAGTAGAGAGCGATCAACTGTAGTTCCATGAGGATATCTTACAATTGAGAGTTGTCTAGAATAAAATATTCCATGAGGTCTCTACTATTTCCTGTTATGCAGAATTTAGAGCGGACCACTGATATAATACATAATAATGGGAAAAAGCTATATGGATTGTAAAATGCAAACTGCGATATGTTACACTGAAATGCACTCCCAAATAATAACTCATTCCATATTATAGTCGTATTCTATGCAATTATATAAGGTGTTTATAGCATTTCAAAAATATTACGAAATTTCTTTTGAAATTACGCTTGTTTACTTAATTTTTTTTTAAATATTATTTTATTTAAAAGTTTATTTTATAATTAAAAATGAGTAATTATTTGAGAATAATCTTGCAACTTAATGTGAATTCTAAAATGTTATATAAAGAATTATAGAAGGTAGGTCAGATAGCATAGAAGTATTTATCACTTTTCTCTCTCCACGAGATTAGTTTTGGAAATTTTTTTTTATAATTTTTACCCGAAGTTATTTACTTTTATACATATGATAAGGCATAGAAGAAAATTCGAAAAAATAAAAATATAATCAAAAATACCCAAACACCATTCTAAAGTTACTTTAAATTATTTACTTATAGGATACTTTTTTAAATTGCAATTTGTAACTTAGCTTAAAGATGTCTCAAATATCTAAAAATTATAATTAATACATAATTAATACTGTATATTAATAAATATTTATAATTAATATCGGTCTCGATACATAACATTGCAACAGTTGACTGTTACCGAGATAATCAAACGAGTATGTTTACAAGATCAGACTTCGGTCTCGATACTTCATTAAGATAAACCGAAATTTCTGTTTCTCGAATGATCACAGGGGGATCATTACTTAACTTTGGGTTTCCAACACAAGAATCTCCTCGTTAAGAGCGCCAGATTATAGCGCTTTTTAACATGCACGATCTTTGGATGTATTAAAAAGTTTTAAGCAACATACAAAGTTGTATCACAGCGCTTCAAAGATCATCACGTGAGGTAGTAATCGGAGCTCTGGTGTGTCATTTCGTTCAAAGATAAGAAAAATGCTACCTGCATGTCTTTGGTAAACTTCATAATTAAGAAATCACTACAAACGTATACTGACATCATTTGCTGCAAGCACCCTCATTAGCAGTTGGAACCACACATATAATTGATTCTAACTTCCATTTCAGTAGGGTCTCTAGGTAGCTTTACAAAGACTATTAAAGTTATTATGTGAGTAGAATTATAGAAGCTACTTATTATGTCAAGATGTCCTTTGATTATAGTAATTACGTCTAGATATTGAAGAAACTTTAAACTTAAAATAAAATTTTATTTTATTGTTGCGAAAGTCTACAAGTAAGACTTTATTACTCAGACATTATATTAATATCACCCCCCCCCCCAATGCTTAAACAGTACTTGAACGTAGATTATTCTACTTCGTCAAATGCCCAGGGCATGCTAGCCTAAGGATGAAAACAACTCGACGCTAAAGAAAGAAAGTTGATGGTTGGGAAACGCCAGCAGCCATCAGTTACTGTAATTTTAAGTTTGCTGTTCTGCTAATCGCTTCGTTAATGCTCGAGTGTTTACGGCTACAAAGAGCATTGAGTTGGCTAAATATAGCATTTATTTAAATGACATATTGTGATCACGATAGGTTTGGTCATGACGTCATAAACTGTTAAACAGTCGCTACTCTTACCATCATCACTAATTAAAGATCGCTGTGCACCTGCACTAAATCATGATTTGATGTGATGAAGATATATTAGGAACAAAATATAGACGGAAATTCCTGTGATTCTTATATTAGCGCCAAGCAAGGTTTTTACACGTGATATTTTCAAAACAACAATTGTTTGCTAATTATTGTGTTATTCAGGCTTATTTGACCTGAACTTAGTGCTCTGAATAAATCACTTGAGATCGTAAATAAATACTCGATCAGGTGGAAATAAGTAGGTATTTTACACAAGGGTATTACTGTAGAACACATGTAATATATATCGAAAGAATGTCAGCGAAAACTTGTGTATTGTTTGATGCTGATAAAAGAGGTGGAGCATAGAGAAAACCGATCAACTGGACTCCATTTAGAATATCAAATCATTGTGAGGAAGTAACAATACATTATTAACAATTTTTGATCCAGAAATAGTCGATGTGTGTCCTGATAGTGCTTTGAAGAACTAATAAAATAATAGAAGTTCAAATGTGATGAATGGACAATGTTATCAGGACCGCACCTTTGCATCACACTACCTGTGACGATGGTACCGATAATTTCAGCAGTTAATCAATTCCTTTCTAATAATATCAGGGTCAACTTGATGTCAGCAATTCTGCGCTTATCTTACCTGCTTTCCGAATATCAGACGGTACACTATCTCAATGAAACTAGTAAGGAATTGGTCAGTGTTTTTAAACAACGTTGTAAACAGCATAATTTATTAACAAAATCATCGCTGTAAAAAAAAATCTAATTTTTACAATTAACATCATTTTAGGCACGGAAATTAATTTAATAAAAACTTGGGATGAGATCAACGATAACTTATGTTCTGTGACACTCGAAATTGGAAAGACTGCGTCGCAGCTGCCATTCAAATCGCACGCACGTTCGAGTGTGCACAGTAGCAGACGACACTCAAGCAATCAATGAAAAATTTATTCATTTTTATGAGGTGCATCGGGACTTAAATAGAACGCCATAAAAATACATATCTCGCCAGTTTGGTGCAGTGGTTACTATAACTACTATAATTAATTGCTATATATATAAATAAATAATGCATAAATCTGATCTTCTACAAGAAAGGAATGTATCAAGGCTAGTGGTGATTAGAAATTAATTACACATTAAACTTTATAGACCTCTATTTAACGTTTATGATGGCATTTGTCGGATTAAAATCCTGTGGGTTAAGGACGCCAGAAATATTGCATGTCAGTTTATTTCAGACTTAGCTAGCTCCCCCTAGTGAACAATTTCGTAGAGAGAAAGAAAGAGATAAAATCCATCAAACCAGGAACGTTGAAGATATCTGTAGTTTAAATGATTTAATTGAAGCAGTTATTTCTCAAAAGCTGGTTATAAAGCACGCGCACAGAATTATGAAGTTTTTTTCGTTCTTTAAAGCAAAGCTTTTATTATTTTTTTTTCTCAACATGATCGAATTTTGTCATATACGAAAATGCGGCTTCATCTTCATGCATATGCAGTATTTTTGCAAGTGGCAGAGATCGATCTTCTCGATTACAGACATACAGTAATCCACATTCTGAACAACTAACTAGTAACTTAAAAAAGTTTCAGTATATCTAACGTAAAATATGACACAACGGTTTCTATCTGAGCTTCATAGCCCAATTAGCCGGCCTGGTTGGCCGAGTGATTAGCGTATCTGCTTTCCATCCAAAAGGCGGGTTCGAATCCCGCCGTGAGCATGGATGTTTGTGATTGTTTGTGAAAATACTAGTGGTGGTAGTGGGAGGTAGGTGGCGGAGGCAGAGAGTTGTAGAGTAGGTTCCCTCCCTCGATGAGTCCTTGGACTCCCTGGAGGTGTCACGTAATGATAATAATCAGTATCGACAACACCCATTAGGTGGAAAGACCAAGGTTTGAATCCCGTGTAGAATACTAAGAAACCTTTATAACGTTTTTTTTTTTTCTTTCATCTCAGGGTGTGACTTAACTGAAGCGGCAGGGTTTTTCATCTCTGCTAACAGCAAACCGGCTAAAGGAGCACACACAGCTTGTTCATGGGGTCTTCTGAGCAGTTCGCTGTTAGCAGGCATTCGAGCATTTTTCGGCCGAAACTTAGAAACGACAAATCACCCTCAATGGTAACTAAGTGATATTTCAATATATAGGCAAAGTCATTGTGAGAATCATAATTCGCCTTTGATTCTATCGCGCAAATTGTAACAGTGGTTTACTTAATTTCTTAAAAAAAAAAGGGGGGGGGGGGTTTCTTATGTCAATGCATGTATATTTTATTAAAAATTAAATAAAACCAATAGAGGACTTCTGTGCTTCATAAATAAACGTATCCTGTTCCTTGTCTTCTTTTCTTTTTTTATAATATCGTTCTTAATTATAATTTATCCGCCAAATCGACTTCTTGTAAGTAGTCCGTATTCAACTGCTCATTGCCGTAGTGTTTAAGATACGTGTGCCATGCTGTTCTGAGTCATCATAAAGACTCAATAACTCTCCCACCAGAACACGATCGTTTTATTATTGTTCTACTCTTTTTTTAAATTACCACACCACTAAAACTGAAGCAATTGTTACTGTCTCTTCCCCCCCCCCTCAACAACTGAAACGCATATACACATTTAGCACATCAAAACCTAATTCCATGACAATCATACATTGAACCAAATAAATAAACTGAAAGTGAGCTGTAATATAAACCGGGCTTCGGCTGCACAAAACTTGAAGCCACGTGATCTACTGAATAACGCTACGTGTTCAATAATGCTATTTTTTTAAAACAAAGAAAAAAAAAACCTGATGTGTACGAACTCAGTTTTATTTATTTAAAATAGCTGTAAATCGTTATTTAAATCTTCAATTGTAAAGTTTGCCTTATTGGTTTCATTATTTATAGCTTTATCGTATTTTTTTAGGTCATCAGCCATCATCGATTTCAACCATGTTGAATCCAGGCTCAGCAGAGGAACAGAAGTCAAGTCAAGTAATTACACATATCCGCGTCGAATTGGGAGATAGGGAATGATCTTTCTAAAGAATACCTCCTTCCCCGAATTACCTACTTTAACAACAGGTATAGTACATCTATTATGATTGTAGTTAAGTTCGATTTTTTCTACAAGTAAGAAACGTGGTAATAATAATAATAAAAGGTTTTAAATCCGACAGTGGAGCTGTTTGTGCGTAGAAAAATGCGACCAACCAGCAGTTATATAACAAACAATTGAGCCTTACAACCAAATAGAGAAAGCAGTCTCCGGTAAGAATTCTATTTAGAGAAGACAGGCGGCATAATATTGCTTGCACCAGCTTGTCCTTGTCATAGACACTTCCGTTTGCCGTTGACCAACCGACTGAAGGAGTGTCGAAAAGATGTATATGTCTCCTATAACGGTAAGAAGACAAATAAGGCCCCATTGTCTGTCCTCACATGTGATTTGCCTTGATTGGTCAGGAAAGCGTCATTAGGCGCCAAATAACCATTCAGCACCGGAAGCGAGACTGTTCATAATCCCCCAACTGTTCATTAGATATCCATTTACTTTTAACACCCCTGTTTGATTTCCCCAGTTTAAAATGGGAGTGCATCAGAATTCATTGTAGAACTGGTGGGAGATCATTTATTCGCCAGCAGATCGCACTGCTGTAGTGTAATGGAAGTAAACAATGATGTGGTTATCCTATCCCTTGGCAAACAAACATCAAAAGATGTAGCAGTTAGAGTATATATATATTTTTCTGCATAATTAAATTTTGTTATTAATAAAATACTATATTTCTCGTTTTTTTAATATAAATATAACGAAAAATACTTTCAAAGGAGCTTCTGATTCTATACTCTTGATAAACGCTTATAAGACACCATTTATTTTTATAAATATCAGAAATATATTCCTATACATGCATCTTTTTTTTCGCGTGAGAGTCAGCTGAGTCATTGTGTTGTTAATTAGTGGCGATAGTTTTGAATGATAAATGATATATACAGAGGTAAGTGTTCTTCATTTTCTAAGGTTTTTTTAAGGTGAAATATTTGCTACCGTTGCTGGTAGATCGATTTGATCTACGGGATATATATATAATAGAGTAACATTTTATTGCTGGTAGACACCTAAGAGTGTCTACGGGATCTGCTAGTGGACCCTCAAAAGTTCACAGGATTGTCTTTGCCTGCTCGGGGCACCTGAGGGACCTCTACTCTTTCTCCATCTGTGTATCAACACATTTTTATTTCTTGAAATGACAAAACTTCTAAATGAGACCCAATTCGAAGAAGTCTACAGGGAATTCCTCAGACTGGGAAAGCTACTGAGTGATAACTGGCCGGGAAAGGTTAAACTGTATGACACGTTTCCCCCTGAATGTGTCTCAGACGCTGTCGCTGAAGATCATTTAGAGTCGATGCCTTCTACTCCTTCAGACTTTGCAGAAGTGCGTGCTCACAAAGTCGTCGCTGAAGATCATTTAGAGTCGATGCCTTCTACACCTTCAGACTTTGTAGAAGTGCGTGCTCGCAAAAAGCGAAGAACAACAGAAGAACCGCACAATGACAATACTGTAATGGAACAGGATTCTCAGGGTTCGGACGCCGCTACCTCTCCCAAAGAAAAGGTGCCTCCGGTCATCCTTAGAGAAAAACAAAAGTGGGCAGCTTTACGATCCACAATGTCCAATCTGCATATTGGCTTCATTAAGGCCAAAAACATGGATGAAGGCATAAAGATTCAGCCAGCAACAGTGACAGACTACAGAAGGTTGACCAAGGAACTGGACAACAGAGGCATCCAGTATCATACCTTTGCGCTCAGTTCAGAAAAAAATTTAAAAGTAGTCCTTCGTGGTGTCTGTGAAGACATTGACACAGCAGAAATCGCTGCTGACCTAAATTCTCAGGATCTGCCACCAGTCAAAGTGAGCAGAATGTACAAAGCAGACAAAACTCCCATGCCATTAGTCCTTGTTGAGATTCACAAAATATATAAGGATATCTACAACTTAAAAACAGTCTGTGGTCTCATCGTCACACCGGAACCACTCCGTAAAAGATCATCTTCTGGGCAGTGCCACAGGTGCCAAAAGTTTGGCCATGCCCAGAATCTATGCCGAGCAGAATATAGATGTTTAAAATGTGGAGACAGCCACCCAACCAATACCTGCACTAAGCCAAGGACCACCTCGGCCAAATGTGCCAACTGCAGTGGCCCTCATCCGGCGAACTACAAAGGATGTACTCAACACCCAAAGAACAGACGGATGGAGGCAATCAATCAGCCCTCCTCCTACAGTACAAGAACACCAGCGGCCCAGACACCAAAACCGGAGACTCATCGACCACAGTCGGAGACCTCCAACCAAAAGCAAACAAGAAGTTATGCCGATGTGACCCGTACAACTAGGCCAATTCCAGACCAAAATCAACCAAGAGCACCTAAAAACCTAACAGCTATTATCACGGCCTCACTAGCAAACATGCTACAAAATTTTAGCCTATCAAACCCTACTGAAACCTCCACTAAAAGATTTCTTCGTGAAACACAGGTCATCCTCACAGCTCTCATAAATGAATAGTAACAAACTCATTCCAGCATCTCTTCAAATAGTTGCTTGGAACGCAAATGGCCTCAAAAACAAAATCCTGGAACTCCGTGCCTTCACATCTAGGTATCAGCCAGATGTTATTCTAATCAGCGAAACTCATCTAAGACCCTCAGACAACCCTACAATAAGTGGCTATCACCTATACAGAAATGACAGACTACTCTACAGAGGTGGTGGCACTGCCATCTTCATTAAAAACTACATTAAGCACCACTCTGTGAGCATTCCTTCAACCACTAACCTTGAGATCACAGGAGTGGAAGTAGTCACCAGCTCCACTGGCAAACTGAAAATCTACTCAGCTTACAACCCTCCCCAAAAATCTCTTCTTCACTCTGATCTAAATGCCATCTTAGGCATCAGAGGGCCCACCATTATTGCCGGGGATCTGAATTCCAAGCACCCTGCCTGGAATTGTTCAACCACAAACAAGAATGGTTGCATCCTTTTCAATTACTTAGGATCAAGCAACGCTGTTGTGGCAGGCCCCACCGAACCAACTCATCTCAGTACGTTCGGCACTGCTGATATCCTGGATATAGCTATCCTGCAGGATATTAAACTTCAGTACAGTATCATTTCTATGGATGAACTATCATCCGATCACAATCCAATACTGCTGCAGCTGGGAAATCAGAAATTCCTGTGTCCTCCTTCTCACTCCTACATTGTATGGGAAAGACTGTCAGCCGCACTCAAGGATCATATTGGACCTGTTCCTCACATACGCACAAAAGAAGAAGTAGAAACTGCAGTTACAAACCTCACACAACAAATTAATTCTGCTATAAAGGTAGCTTCCTCCTACAAAACTGCCCGCAAGCCAGATCGTTTGCCTGAAGACATCATGAACTTAATCAGAGATAAAAACAGAGCTCGAAAGAGATTCCGTAACACGTGTGCACCACAAGACAAAACAAATCTAAACAGACTAAATGGGGCAGTAAGAGATGCACTGAAAGCTCACAGAGACTATGTATGGGATGAAAAGTTATCCTCCATTTCACCTAGTGATCACTCCATCTGGGGACTACTGAAAAATACCAAAAACAAAGGCAGATCCCTTCCCCCAATATTAACTGATCAGGGCCTTGCTCACACAGATGTGGACAAAGCAGAGGTTATAGCGCACAGCTTAGAAGAGCAATGCAGGCCTTCGTATGGAAACCTTGACTTTGACCACATACATAAGATTCACAGCAAGGTCAGACACTCACTCAAACTTCCTATCACCAGCACTGACCATATTGCATCAACATCACCTGCTGAGATATATGACATTATTAAAAATTTAAAGAACAAAAAAGCTCCTGGACCAGACGGCATTACTAATCGTGTGATTAAACTTCTGCCCCGGAGGGCAGTAGTGTACCTGACCAGTATAATAAATGCAATTTTAAGATTTCACTATTTTCCTTCCACCTGGAAACTGGCTGACGTAATTCCCATACATAAGCCAGGCAAAGACTCACACCTACCCCAAAATTATCGTCCAATCAGTCTCATCTCAAATCTGGGTAAGGTTGCAGAGAAGGTCATCCTCTCACGACTTCAAACCTCAATAAATGACCTAAACATCCTTCCAAAAGAACAGTTTGGTTTTAGGCAACACCATAGTACTACCCAGCAAATCCACAGAATTGTTGAATACATCACAACCAGCTACAACTGGCGCCAGTGCACAGGTGCTGTTTTCCTAGATTTATCCAAAGCATTTGACAAAATCTGGCATTTTGGACTCCTGCACAAGCTTATCTCAGCCGGCATCTCACCTAAAATGGTTCATTTAATCCACTCATATCTTCAAAATAGATCAATGCAAGTAAAAATCAACGGTTCTACATCCTCCCAGCGCCACATCTTTGCTGGAGTGCCGCAGGGATCTCTGCTGGCTCCATTGCTGTTCTCTGTATACATGTCAGACATCCCACACAATCCGATGACTTCCATTTTGGCCCTATATGCAGACGATACGGCAATACTAACCAGATCTCTCAGACCCCTTTTCATTACCAGAAAGCTTCAAGAAAACATTCTAAAGCTGGAGGGTTGGTTCTCTAAATGGAGATTGGAAGTCAACCCCCAGAAAAGCTCAGCCGTTCTTTTCTCAAAAAGGCCAATGTCTCCTGTAGGAGATTTGTTACTATTCAATATTAAAATTCCCTGGCAGTCAGAAACAAATTACCTGGGTGTAATTCTCGACAAAAAGCTATCTTTCAATCAACACACCAAGTCTGCATGCACAAAGGCATCTAAAGTCATAGCACAGATCTATCCGCTAATTAATAGAAATAGCAAGCTCAGCAACAGAATCAAATTGCAGCTATACCAGTTGACGATTCGTCCTATAATCACCTATGCCTCTCCGGCCTGGAGCCACACCTCTAATGCTAACATCATCAAAATACAGCGAGTGCAGAACAAGTGCCTGAGAATGATTTTGAATGCTCCGTGGTATGTTAGAAACATTCAACTCCACAGAGACACAAATATTCCCTATATCTTCTCTTTTCTACGATCCTTAGCCACCAAGTTTTTCCTAAAGACGTCCACACATCCCAACGATTTGGTTCAACAAGCTACAGCATACGATCCAACGGACATATTCAAATACAGAAGACCAAAAGCTATATTGGCCTCCTTTAGTGATGCATAATCTCCATGCCCAATCAGGGCGAGCATTCTGCTCATAAATTTTACCTTCACTGCAACCACAACAGATAGCGGGGAATATGAAAAGCATCTTGCTTCACCCCTAAAGACATAAATGTCAATTGTCAATTGTCAATTTTTTCGCGTACAAACATTTTACGAAACAATTCTTATTCTAATATTCTAATTAGTAAAACTGTGTTTCTTAACGAATGTTCCATTGAACCAATTAATAGAATGTAGCCGAAAGATCTTTATTTTATAACTACCACTTACATATTTATTTTATTTCTAGATTTTGCTACGTTGTACTTTATAGCTATAAAATATAGCGTACTGCATGCAGAAAAAGTTTTCTATATTATATTTAAAAAGCTATTTCGAACTCTTCGCGTATTATATACGTTGCGTAGATTATTAATATTACTAACTACAATGCAATATGTTTTGTTACAAGATTATTCAGAAAAAATTACAATAAGATACAATTTACTTTACATGACATAGAAAATAACCACATTAACTACCGTAAAATCTTGCGCATAATATGCACTATTAATACCTATTTTGGCTTAATCATTGGACAAAAAATTATGAAAAGCATATACATATCTGTAAGCGGATCCAGAACTCTTGCCAGAACTGTACCGTTGAGTGCATGTTATGTCTTAACTTAATGCGACTGCATACGCTGAAGTGCTTTAAGGTATTCCATCTCATAGTTAATACTTTATGAAAACTATATTAATAAAGAAAAAATGTTTTGCAAATTTTCTTAAGCGATCATAAGAAATTTGCAAAATTTATATTAAAATTAAATTCTACAGTTATTTCTTTAATTTTAATTTAATTTTATTTAAAATATTTTGTCCTAATTACATATTCTCATATCATTTGCTTATTTTATTAGTTGCATTACTACAAGTTCATCTTAAACTACAACTTACAAATAATAAATATTGAAATCACACCTGGCAAGCTGGCCCAAGTCTGCAGTGAAAGCATTCGTTTTCTTTTATTTATGTGAATACCACCCACGAAAGTTCCTAGCCCTTAGAATCACGCTTTGATTCTAAGAGGTATGTACTATTTGTAAGTTTTAGTTTTAAGACGAACTTGTAGTAATGAAGCTAATAAATAGGCAAATAATATGAGAATATGTAATTAGAACGAAACATTTTAATTAAAATAAAATTAAAATTAAAGCAAGTATTTTAAATATTTCAAAATTTAATTTTGCAAATTGTTGATTAAGCGTAAGAAAATTTGCAAATATAACTTTTCTTTATTAATATAATTTTCATAAAGTACTAACTATGAGATGGAATACCATATAAAGTGGA